>NW_028176195.1:1162500-1322500 GCF_949987555.1 Borostomias antarcticus
AGATGTTCCTGCACATGAAGATGTTCCTACACAGCAGCCATTGAGGATGTTCCTACACAGCAGCCAATGAAAATGTTCCTACACAGCAGCCAGATTGTGACATCACAGAGCATCCCTGTGATGTCACAATCTGGCTGCTGTGTAAGAACATTTTCATTGGCTGCTATGTAGGAACATCCTCAATGGCTGCTGTGTAGGAACATCTTCATTGGCTGCTGTGTAGGGACAGTCTCATTGGCTGCTGTGTCTATCTATCTATCTATATATCTATCTATCTATCTATCAATCTATCAATCTATCAATCTATCTATCTATCTATCTATCTATCTATCTATCTATCTATCTATCTATCTATCTATCTATATGTCTCTATCTCTATCTATCTATCTAGTGACTCTCAGGGCGGCGCGGCCCCCTTTTATACCCTTCCTGGACGATGAAGATGTTCCTGCACATGAAGATGTTCCTACACAGCAGCCATTGAGGATGTTCCTACACAGCAGCCAATGAAAATGTTCCTACACAGCAGCCAGATTGTGACATCACAGAGCATCCCTGTGATGTCACAATCTGGCTGCTGTGTACGAACATTTTCATTGGCTGCTGTGTAGGAACATCCTCAATGGCTGCTGTGTAGGAACATCTTCATTGGCTGCTGTGTAGGAACAGTCTCATTGGATGCTGTGTCTATCTATCTATCTATCTATCTATCTATCTATCTATCTATCTATCTATCTATCTATCTATCTATCTATCTATCTATCTATATGTCTCTATCTCTATCTATCTATCTAGTGACTCTCAGGGCGGCGCGGCCCCCTTTTATACCCTTCCTGGACGATGAAGATGTTCCTGCACATGAAGATGTTCCTACACAGCAGCCATTGAGGATGTTCCTACACAGCAGCCAATGAAAATGTTCCTACACAGCAGCCAGATTGTGACATCACAGAGCATCCCTGTGATGTCACAATCTGGCTGCTGTGTAAGAACATTTTCATTGGCTGCTGTGTAGGAACATCCTCAATGGCTGCTGTGTAGGAACATCTTCATTGGCTGCTGTGTAGGAACAGTCTCATTGGCTGCTGTGTCTATCTATCTATCTATCTATCTATCTATCTATCTATCTATCTATCTATCTATCTATCTATCTATCTATCTATCTATCTATCTATCTATATGTCTCTATCTCTATCTATCTATCTAGTGACTCTCAGGGCGGCGCGGCCGCCTTTTATACCCTTCCTGGACGATGAAGATGTTCCTGCACATGAAGATGTTCCTACACAGCAGCCATTGAGGATGTTCCTACACAGCAGCCAATGAAAATGTTCCTACACAGCAGCCAGATTGTGACATCACAGAGCATCCCTGTGATGTCACAATCTGGCTGCTGTGTAAGAACATTTTCATTGGCTGCTATGTAGGAACATCCTCAATGGCTGCTGTGTAGGAACATCTTCATTGGCTGCTGTGTAGGGACAGTCTCATTGGCTGCTGTGTCTATCTATCTATCTATATATCTATCTATCTATCTATCAATCTATCAATCTATCTATCTATCTATCTATCTATCTATCTATCTATCTATCTATCTATCTATCTATCTATCTATCTATCTATATGTCTCTATCTCTATCTATCTATCTAGTGACTCTCAGGGCGGCGCGGCCCCCTTTTATACCCTTCCTGGACGATGAAGATGTTCCTGCACATGAAGATGTTCCTACACAGCAGCCATTGAGGATGTTCCTACACAGCAGCCAATGAAAATGTTCCTACACAGCAGCCAGATTGTGACATCACAGAGCATCCCTGTGATGTCACAATCTGGCTGCTGTGTACGAACATTTTCATTGGCTGCTGTGTAGGAACATCCTCAATGGCTGCTGTGTAGGAACATCTTCATTGGCTGCTGTGTAGGAACAGTCTCATTGGATGCTGTGTCTATCTATCTATCTATCTATCTATCTATCTATCTATCTATCTATCTATCTATCTATCTATCTATCTATCTATCTATCTATCTATCTATATGTCTCTATCTCTATCTATCTATCTAGTGACTCTCAGGGCGGCGCGGCCCCCTTTTATACCCTTCCTGGACGATGAAGATGTTCCTGCACATGAAGATGTTCCTACACAGCAGCCATTGAGGATGTTCCTACACAGCAGCCAATGAAAATGTTCCTACACAGCAGCCAGATTGTGACATCACAGAGCATCCCTGTGATGTCACAATCTGGCTGCTGTGTAAGAACATTTTCATTGGCTGCTGTGTAGGAACATCCTCAATGGCTGCTGTGTAGGAACATCTTCATTGGCTGCTGTGTAGGAACAGTCTCATTGGCTGCTGTGTCTATCTATCTATCTATCTATCTATCTATCTATCTATCTATCTATCTATCTATCTATCTATCTATCTATCTATCTATCTATCTATCTATCTATCTATCTATCTATCTATCTATCTATATGTCTCTATCTCTATCTATCTATCTAGTGACTCTCAGGGCGGCGCGGCCCCCTTTTATACCCTTCCTGGACGATGAAGTTGTTCCTGCACATGAAGATGTTCCTACACAGCAGCCATTGAGGATGTTCCTACACAGCAGCCAATGAAAATGTTCCTACACAGCAGCCAGATTGTGACATCACAGAGCATCCCTGTGATGTCACAATTTGGCTGCTGTGTAAGAACATTTTCATTGGCTGCTGTGTAGGAACATCCTCAATGGCTGCTGTGTAGGAACATCTTCATTGGCTGCTGTGTAGGAACAGTCTCATTGGCTGCTGTGTCTATCTATCTATCTATCTATCTATCTATCTATCTATCTATCTATCTATCTATCTATTTATCTATCTATCTATCTATCTATCTATCTATCTATCTATCTATCTATCTATCTATCTATCTATCTATCTATCTATCTATCTATCTATCTATCTATATGTCTCTATCTCTATCTATCTATCTAGTGACTCTCAGGGCGGCGCGGCCCCCTTTTATACCCTTCCTGGACGATGAAGATGTTCCTGCACATGAAGATGTTCCTACACAGCAGCCATTGAGGATGTTCCTACACAGCAGCCAATGAAAATGTTCCTACACAGCAGCCAGATTGTGACATCACAGAGCATCCCTGTGATGTCACAATCTGGCTGCTGTGTAAGAACATTTTCATTGGCTGCTGTGTAGGAACATCCTCAATGGCTGCTGTGTAGGAACATCTTCATTGGCTGCTGTGTAGGAACAGTCTCATTGGCTGCTGTGTCTATCTATCTATCTATCTATCTATCTATCTATCTATCTATCTATCTATCTATCTATCTATCTATCTATCTATCTATCTATCTATATGTCTCTATCTCTATCTATCTATCTAGTGACTCTCAGGGCGGCGCGGCCCCCTTTTATACCCTTCCTGGACGATGAAGATGTTCCTGCACATGAAGATGTTCCTACACAGCAGCCATTGAGGATGTTCCTACACAGCAGCCAATGAAAATGTTCCTACACAGCAGCCAGATTGTGACATCACAGAGCATCCCTGTGATGTCACAATCTGGCTGCTGTGTAAGAACATTTTCATTGGCTGCTGTGTAGGAACATCCTCAATGGCTGCTGTGTAGGAACATCTTCATTGGCTGCTGTGTAGGAACAGTCTCATTGGCTGCTGTGTCTATCTATCTATCTATCTATCTATCTATCTATCTATCTATCTATCTATCTATCTATCTATCTATCTATCTATCTATCTATCTATCTATCTATCTATCTATCTATCTATATGTCTCTATCTCTATCTATCTATCTAGTGACTCTCAGGGCGGCGCGGCCGCCTTTTATACCCTTCCTGGACGATGAAGATGTTCCTGCACATGAAGATGTTCCTACACAGCAGCCATTGAGGATGTTCCTACACAGCAGCCAATGAAAATGTTCCTACACAGCAGCCAGATTGTGACATCACAGAGCATCCCTGTGATGTCACAATCTGGCTGCTGTGTAAGAACATTTTCATTGGCTGCTATGTAGGAACATCCTCAATGGCTGCTGTGTAGGAACATCTTCATTGGCTGCTGTGTAGGGACAGTCTCATTGGCTGCTGTGTCTATCTATCTATCTATATATCTATCTATCTATCTATCAATCTATCAATCTATCAATCTATCAATCTATCTATCTATCTATCTATCTATCTATCTATCTATCTATCTATATGTCTCTATCTCTATCTATCTATCTAGTGACTCTCAGGGCGGCGCGGCCCCCTTTTATACCCTTCCTGGACGATGAAGATGTTCCTGCACATGAAGATGTTCCTACACAGCAGCCATTGAGGATGTTCCTACACAGCAGCCAATGAAAATGTTCCTACACAGCAGCCAGATTGTGACATCACAGAGCATCCCTGTGATGTCACAATCTGGCTGCTGTGTACGAACATTTTCATTGGCTGCTGTGTAGGAACATCCTCAATGGCTGCTGTGTAGGAACATCTTCATTGGCTGCTGTGTAGGAACAGTCTCATTGGATGCTGTGTCTATCTATCTATCTATCTATCTATCTATCTATCTATCTATCTATCTATCTATCTATCTATCTATCTATCTATCTATCTATCTATCTATCTATCTATATGTCTCTATCTCTATCTATCTATCTAGTGACTCTCAGGGCGGCGCGGCCCCCTTTTATACCCTTCCTGGACGATGAAGATGTTCCTGCACATGAAGATGTTCCTACACAGCAGCCATTGAGGATGTTCCTACACAGCAGCCAATGAAAATGTTCCTACACAGCAGCCAGATTGTGACATCACAGAGCATCCCTGTGATGTCACAATCTGGCTGCTGTGTAAGAACATTTTCATTGGCTGCTGTGTAGGAACATCCTCAATGGCTGCTGTGTAGGAACATCTTCATTGGCTGCTGTGTAGGAACAGTCTCATTGGCTGCTGTGTCTATCTATCTATCTATCTATCTATCTATCTATCTATCTATCTATCTATCTATCTATCTATCTATCTATCTATCTATCTATCTATCTATCTATCTATCTATCTATCTATATGTCTCTATCTCTATCTATCTATCTAGTGACTCTCAGGGCGGCGCGGCCCCCTTTTATACCCTTCCTGGACGATGAAGATGTTCCTGCACATGAAGATGTTCCTACACAGCAGCCATTGAGGATGTTCCTACACAGCAGCCAATGAAAATGTTCCTACACAGCAGCCAGATTGTGACATCACAGAGCATCCCTGTGATGTCACAATCTGGCTGCTGTGTAAGAACATTTTCATTGGCTGCTGTGTAGGAACATCCTCAATGGCTGCTGTGTAGGAACATCTTCATTGGCTGCTGTGTAGGAACAGTCTCATTGGCTGCTGTGTCTATCTATCTATCTATCTATCTATCTATCTATCTATCTATCTATCTATCTATCTATCTATCTATCTATCTATCTATCTATCTATCTATCTATCTATCTATCTATCTATCTATCTATATGTCTCTATCTCTATCTATCTATCTAGTGACTCTCAGGGCGGCGCGGCCGCCTTTTATACCCTTCCTGGACGATGAAGATGTTCCTGCACATGAAGATGTTCCTACACAGCAGCCATTGAGGATGTTCCTACACAGCAGCCAATGAAAATGTTCCTACACAGCAGCCAGATTGTGACATCACAGAGCATCCCTGTGATGTCACAATCTGGCTGCTGTGTAAGAACATTTTCATTGGCTGCTATGTAGGAACATCCTCAATGGCTGCTGTGTAGGAACATCTTCATTGGCTGCTGTGTAGGGACAGTCTCATTGGCTGCTGTGTCTATCTATCTATCTATATATCTATCTATCTATCTATCAATCTATCAATCTATCAATCTATCTATCTATCTATCTATCTATCTATCTATATGTCTCTATCTCTATCTATCTATCTAGTGACTCTCAGGGCGGCGCGGCCCCCTTTTATACCCTTCCTGGACGATGAAGATGTTCCTGCACATGAAGATGTTCCTACACAGCAGCCATTGAGGATGTTCCTACACAGCAGCCAATGAAAATGTTCCTACACAGCAGCCAGATTGTGACATCACAGAGCATCCCTGTGATGTCACAATCTGGCTGCTGTGTACGAACATTTTCATTGGCTGCTGTGTAGGAACATCCTCAATGGCTGCTGTGTAGGAACATCTTCATTGGCTGCTGTGTAGGAACAGTCTCATTGGATGCTGTGTCTATCTATCTATCTATCTATCTATCTATCTATCTATCTATCTATCTATATGTCTCTATCTCTATCTATCTATCTAGTGACTCTCAGGGCGGCGCGGCCCCCTTTTATACCCTTCCTGGACGATGAAGATGTTCCTGCACATGAAGATGTTCCTACACAGCAGCCATTGAGGATGTTCCTACACAGCAGCCAATGAAAATGTTCCTACACAGCAGCCAGATTGTGACATCACAGAGCATCCCTGTGATGTCACAATCTGGCTGCTGTGTAAGAACATTTTCATTGGCTGCTGTGTAGGAACATCCTCAATGGCTGCTGTGTAGGAACATCTTCATTGGCTGCTGTGTAGGAACAGTCTCATTGGCTGCTGTGTCTATCTATCTATCTATCTATCTATCTATCTATCTATCTATCTATCTATCTATCTATCTATCTATCTATCTATCTATCTATCTATATGTCTCTATCTCTATCTATCTATCTAGTGACTCTCAGTGCGGCGCGGCCCCCTTTTATACCCTTCCTGGACGATGAAGATGTTCCTGCACATGAAGATGTTCCTACACAGCAGCCATTGAGGATGTTCCTACACAGCAGCCAATGAAAATGTTCCTACACAGCAGCCAGATTGTGACATCACAGAGCATCCCTGTGATGTCACAATATGGCTGCTGTGTAAAAACATTTTCATTGGCTGCTGTGTAGGAACATCCTCAATGGCTGCTGTGTAGGAACATCTTCATTGGCTGCTGTGTAGGAACAGTCTCATTGGCTGCTGTGTCTATCTATCTATCTATCTATCTATCTATCTATCTATCTATCTATCTATCTATCTATCTATCTATCTATCTATCTATCTATCTATCTATCTATATGTCTCTATCTCTATCTATCTATCTAGTGACTCTCAGGGCGGCGCGGCCCCCTTTTATACCCTTCCTGGACGATGAAGATGTTCCTGCACATGAAGATGTTCCTACACAGCAGCCATTGAGGATGTTCCTACACAGCAGCCAATGAAAATGTTCCTACACAGCAGCCAGATTGTGACATCACAGAGCATCCCTGTGATGTCACAATCTGGCTGCTGTGTAAGAACATTTTCATTGGCTGCTGTGTAGGAACATCCTCAATGGCTGCTGTGTAGGAACATCTTCATTGGCTGCTGTGTAGGAACAGTCTCATTGGCTGCTGTGTCTATCTATCTATCTATCTATCTATCTATCTATCTATCTATCTATCTATCTATCTATCTATCTATCTATCTATCTATCTATCTATTTATCTATCTATCTATCTATCTATCTATCTATCTATCTATCTATCTATCTATCTATCTATCTATCTATCTATCTATCTATCTATCTATCTATCTATATGTCTCTATCTCTATCTATCTATCTAGTGACTCTCAGGGCGGCGCGGCCCCCTTTTATACCCTTCCTGGACGATGAAGATGTTCCTGCACATGAAGATGTTCCTACACAGCAGCCATTGAGGATGTTCCTACACAGCAGCCAATGAAAATGTTCCTACACAGCAGCCAGATTGTGACATCACAGAGCATCCCTGTGATGTCACAATCTGGCTGCTGTGTAAGAACATTTTCATTGGCTGCTGTGTAGGAACATCCTCAATGGCTGCTGTGTAGGAACATCTTCATTGGCTGCTGTGTAGGAACAGTCTCATTGGCTGCTGTGTCTATCTATCTATCTATCTATCTATCTATCTATCTATCTATCTATCTATCTATCTATCTATCTATCTATCTATCTATCTATCTATCTATCTATATGTCTCTATCTCTATCTATCTATCTAGTGACTCTCAGGGCGGCGCGGCCGCCTTTTATACCCTTCCTGGACGATGAAGATGTTCCTGCACATGAAGATGTTCCTACACAGCAGCCATTGAGGATGTTCCTACACAGCAGCCAATGAAAATGTTCCTACACAGCAGCCAGATTGTGACATCACAGAGCATCCCTGTGATGTCACAATCTGGCTGCTGTGTAAGAACATTTTCATTGGCTGCTGTGTAGGAACATCCTCAATGGCTGCTGTGTAGGAACATCTTCATTGGCTGCTGTGTAGGAACAGTCTCATTGGCTGCTGTGTCTATCTATCTATCTATCTATCTATCTATCTATCTATCTATCTATCTATCTATCTATCTATCTATCTATCTATCTATCTATCTATCTATCTATATGTCTCTATCTCTATCTATCTATCTAGTGACTCTCAGGGCGGCGCGGCCGCCTTTTATACCCTTCCTGGACGATGAAGATGTTCCTGCACATGAAGATGTTCCTACACAGCAGCCATTGAGGATGTTCCTACACAGCAGCCAATGAAAATGTTCCTACACAGCAGCCAGATTGTGACATCACAGAGCATCCCTGTGATGTCACAATCTGGCTGCTGTGTAAGAACATTTTCATTGGCTGCTATGTAGGAACATCCTCAATGGCTGCTGTGTAGGAACATCTTCATTGGCTGCTGTGTAGGGACAGTCTCATTGGCTGCTGTGTCTATCTATCTATCTATATATCTATCTATCTATCTATCAATCTATCAATCTATCAATCTATCTATCTATCTATCTATCTATCTATCTATATGTCTCTATCTCTATCTATCTATCTAGTGACTCTCAGGGCGGCGCGGCCCCCTTTTATACCCTTCCTGGACGATGAAGATGTTCCTGCACATGAAGATGTTCCTACACAGCAGCCATTGAGGATGTTCCTACACAGCAGCCAATGAAAATGTTCCTACACAGCAGCCAGATTGTGACATCACAGAGCATCCCTGTGATGTCACAATCTGGCTGCTGTGTACGAACATTTTCATTGGCTGCTGTGTAGGAACATCCTCAATGGCTGCTGTGTAGGAACATCTTCATTGGCTGCTGTGTAGGAACAGTCTCATTGGATGCTGTGTCTATCTATCTATCTATCTATCTATCTATCTATCTATCTATCTATCTATCTATCTATCTATCTATATGTCTCTATCTCTATCTATCTATCTAGTGACTCTCAGGGCGGCGCGGCCCCCTTTTATACCCTTCCTGGACGATGAAGATGTTCCTGCACATGAAGATGTTCCTACACAGCAGCCATTGAGGATGTTCCTACACAGCAGCCAATGAAAATGTTCCTACACAGCAGCCAGATTGTGACATCACAGAGCATCCCTGTGATGTCACAATCTGGCTGCTGTGTAAGAACATTTTCATTGGCTGCTGTGTAGGAACATCCTCAATGGCTGCTGTGTAGGAACATCTTCATTGGCTGCTGTGTAGGAACAGTCTCATTGGCTGCTGTGTCTATCTATCTATCTATCTATCTATCTATCTATCTATCTATCTATCTATCTATCTATCTATCTATCTATCTATCTATCTATCTATCTATCTATCTATATGTCTCTATCTCTATCTATCTATCTAGTGACTCTCAGTGCGGCGCGGCCCCCTTTTATACCCTTCCTGGACGATGAAGATGTTCCTGCACATGAAGATGTTCCTACACAGCAGCCATTGAGGATGTTCCTACACAGCAGCCAATGAAAATGTTCCTACACAGCAGCCAGATTGTGACATCACAGAGCATCCCTGTGATGTCACAATATGGCTGCTGTGTAAGAACATTTTCATTGGCTGCTGTGTAGGAACATCCTCAATGGCTGCTGTGTAGGAACATCTTCATTGGCTGCTGTGTAGGAACAGTCTCATTGGCTGCTGTGTCTATCTATCTATCTATCTATCTATCTATCTATCTATCTATCTATCTATCTATCTATCTATCTATCTATCTATCTATCTATCTATCTATCTATATGTCTCTATCTCTATCTATCTATCTAGTGACTCTCAGGGCGGCGCGGCCCCCTTTTATACCCTTCCTGGACGATGAAGATGTTCCTGCACATGAAGATGTTCCTACACAGCAGCCATTGAGGATGTTCCTACACAGCAGCCAATGAAAATGTTCCTACACAGCAGCCAGATTGTGACATCACAGAGCATCCCTGTGATGTCACAATCTGGCTGCTGTGTAAGAACATTTTCATTGGCTGCTGTGTAGGAACATCCTCAATGGCTGCTGTGTAGGAACATCTTCATTGGCTGCTGTGTAGGAACAGTCTCATTGGCTGCTGTGTCTATCTATCTATCTATCTATCTATCTATCTATCTATCTATCTATCTATCTATCTATCTATCTATCTATCTATCTATCTATTTATCTATCTATCTATCTATCTATCTATCTATCTATCTATCTATCTATCTATCTATCTATCTATCTATCTATCTATCTATCTATCTATCTATATGTCTCTATCTCTATCTATCTATCTAGTGACTCTCAGGGCGGCGCGGCCCCCTTTTATACCCTTCCTGGACGATGAAGATGTTCCTGCACATGAAGATGTTCCTACACAGCAGCCATTGAGGATGTTCCTACACAGCAGCCAATGAAAATGTTCCTACACAGCAGCCAGATTGTGACATCACAGAGCATCCCTGTGATGTCACAATCTGGCTGCTGTGTAAGAACATTTTCATTGGCTGCTGTGTAGGAACATCCTCAATGGCTGCTGTGTAGGAACATCTTCATTGGCTGCTGTGTAGGAACAGTCTCATTGGCTGCTGTGTCTATCTATCTATCTATCTATCTATCTATCTATCTATCTATCTATCTATCTATCTATCTATCTATCTATATGTCTCTATCTCTATCTATCTATCTAGTGACTCTCAGGGCGGCGCGGCCGCCTTTTATACCCTTCCTGGACGATGAAGATGTTCCTGCACATGAAGATGTTCCTACACAGCAGCCATTGAGGATGTTCCTACACAGCAGCCAATGAAAATGTTCCTACACAGCAGCCAGATTGTGACATCACAGAGCATCCCTGTGATGTCACAATCTGGCTGCTGTGTAAGAACATTTTCATTGGCTGCTATGTAGGAACATCCTCAATGGCTGCTGTGTAGGAACATCTTCATTGGCTGCTGTGTAGGAACAGTCTCATTGGCTGCTGTGTCTATCTATCTATCTATCTATCTATCTATCTATCTATCTATCTATCTATCTATCTATCTATCAATCTATCAATCTATCAATCTATCTATCTATCTATCTATCTATCTATCTATCTATATGTCTCTATCTCTATCTATCTATCTAGTGACTCTCAGGGCGGCGCGGCCCCCTTTTATACCCTTCCTGGACGATGAAGATGTTCCTGCACATGAAGATGTTCCTACACAGCAGCCATTGAGGATGTTCCTACACAGCAGCCAATGAAAATGTTCCTACACAGCAGCCAGATTGTGACATCACAGAGCATCCCTGTGATGTCACAATCTGGCTGCTGTGTACGAACATTTTCATTGGCTGCTGTGTAGGAACATCCTCAATGGCTGCTGTGTAGGAACATCTTCATTGGCTGCTGTGTAGGAACAGTCTCATTGGATGCTGTGTCTATCTATCTATCTATCTATCTATCTATCTATCTATCTATCTATCTATCTATCTATCTATCTATCTATCTATCTATCTATCTATCTATCTATCTATCTATCTATCTATCTATCTATATGTCTCTATCTCTATCTATCTATCTAGTGACTCTCAGTGCGGCGCGGCCCCCTTTTATACCCTTCCTGGACGATGAAGATGTTCCTGCACATGAAGATGTTCCTACACAGCAGCCATTGAGGATGTTCCTACACAGCAGCCAATGAAAATGTTCCTACACAGCAGCCAGATTGTGACATCACAGAGCATCCCTGTGATGTCACAATATGGCTGCTGTGTAAGAACATTTTCATTGGCTGCTGTGTAGGAACATCCTCAATGGCTGCTGTGTAGGAACATCTTCATTGGCTGCTGTGTAGGAACAGTCTCATTGGCTGCTGTGTCTATCTATCTATCTATCTATCTATCTATCTATCTATCTATCTATCTATCTATCTATCTATCTATCTATCTATCTATCTATCTATCTATCTATCTATCTATATGTCTCTATCTCTATCTATCTATCTAGTGACTCTCAGGGCGGCGCGGCCCCCTTTTATACCCTTCCTGGACGATGAAGATGTTCCTGCACATGAAGATGTTCCTACACAGCAGCCATTGAGGATGTTCCTACACAGCAGCCAATGAAAATGTTCCTACACAGCAGCCAGATTGTGACATCACAGAGCATCCCTGTGATGTCACAATCTGGCTGCTGTGTAAGAACATTTTCATTGGCTGCTGTGTAGGAACATCCTCAATGGCTGCTGTGTAGGAACATCTTCATTGGCTGCTGTGTAGGAACAGTCTCATTGGCTGCTGTGTCTATCTATCTATCTATCTATCTATCTATCTATCTATCTATCTATCTATCTATCTATCTATCTATCTATCTATCTATTTATCTATCTATCTATCTATCTATCTATCTATCTATCTATCTATCTATCTATCTATCTATCTATCTATCTATATGTCTCTATCTCTATCTATCTATCTAGTGACTCTCAGGGCGGCGCGGCCCCCTTTTATACCCTTCCTGGACGATGAAGATGTTCCTGCACATGAAGATGTTCCTACACAGCAGCCATTGAGGATGTTCCTACACAGCAGCCAATGAAAATGTTCCTACACAGCAGCCAGATTGTGACATCACAGAGCATCCCTGTGATGTCACAATCTGGCTGCTGTGTACGAACATTTTCATTGGCTGCTGTGTAGGAACATCCTCAATGGCTGCTGTGTAGGAACATCTTCATTGGCTGCTGTGTAGGAACAGTCTCATTGGATGCTGTGTCTATCTATCTATCTATCTATCTATCTATCTATCTATCTATCTATCTATCTATCTATCTATCTATCTATCTATCTATCTATCTATCTATCTATCTATCTATCTATCTATCTATATGTCTCTATCTCTATCTATCTATCTAGTGACTCTCAGGGCGGCGCGGCCCCCTTTTATACCCTTCCTGGACGATGAAGATGTTCCTGCACATGAAGATGTTCCTACACAGCAGCCATTGAGGATGTTCCTACACAGCAGCCAATGAAAATGTTCCTACACAGCAGCCAGATTGTGACATCACAGAGCATCCCTGTGATGTCACAATCTGGCTGCTGTGTAAGAACATTTTCATTGGCTGCTGTGTAGGAACATCCTCAATGGCTGCTGTGTAGGAACATCTTCATTGGCTGCTGTGTAGGAACAGTCTCATTGGCTGCTGTGTCTATCTATCTATCTATCTATCTATCTATCTATCTATCTATCTATCTATCTATCTATCTATCTATCTATCTATCTATCTATCTATCTATCTATCTATATGTCTCTATCTCTATCTATCTATCTAGTGACTCTCAGTGCGGCGCGGCCCCCTTTTATACCCTTCCTGGACGATGAAGATGTTCCTGCACATGAAGATGTTCCTACACAGCAGCCATTGAGGATGTTCCTACACAGCAGCCAATGAAAATGTTCCTACACAGCAGCCAGATTGTGACATCACAGAGCATCCCTGTGATGTCACAATATGGCTGCTGTGTAAGAACATTTTCATTGGCTGCTGTGTAGGAACATCCTCAATGGCTGCTGTGTAGGAACATCTTCATTGGCTGCTGTGTAGGAACAGTCTCATTGGCTGCTGTGTCTATCTATCTATCTATCTATCTATCTATCTATCTATCTATCTATCTATCTATCTATCTATCTATCTATCTATCTATCTATCTATCAATCTATCTATATGTCTCTATCTCTATCTATCTATCTAGTGACTCTCAGGGCGGCGCGGCCCCCTTTTATACCCTTCCTGGACGATGAAGATGTTCCTGCACATGAAGATGTTCCTACACAGCAGCCATTGAGGATGTTCCTACACAGCAGCCAATGAAAATGTTCCTACACAGCAGCCAGATTGTGACATCACAGAGCATCCCTGTGATGTCACAATCTGGCTGCTGTGTAAGAACATTTTCATTGGCTGCTGTGTAGGAACATCCTCAATGGCTGCTGTGTAGGAACATCTTCATTGGCTGCTGTGTAGGAACAGTCTCATTGGCTGCTGTGTCTATCTATCTATCTATCTATCTATCTATCTATCTATCTATCTATCTATCTATCTATCTATCTATCTATCTATCTATCTATCTATCTATCTATCTATCTATCTATCTATCTATCTATCTATATGTCTCTATCTCTATCTATCTATCTAGTGACTCTCAGGGCGGCGCGGCCCCCTTTTATACCCTTCCTGGACGATGAAGATGTTCCTGCACATGAAGATGTTCCTACACAGCAGCCATTGAGGATGTTCCTACACAGCAGCCAATGAAAATGTTCCTACACAGCAGCCAGATTGTGACATCACAGAGCATCCCTGTGATGTCACAATCTGGCTGCTGTGTAAGAACATTTTCATTGGCTGCTGTGTAGGAACATCCTCAATGGCTGCTGTGTAGGAACATCTTCATTGGCTGCTGTGTAGGAACAGTCTCATTGGCTGCTGTGTCTATCTATCTATCTATCTATCTATCTATCTATCTATCTATCTATCTATCTATCTATCTATCTATCTATCTATCTATCTATCTATTTATCTATCTATCTATCTATCTATCTATCTATCTATCTATCTATCTATCTATCTATCTATCTATCTATCTATCTATATGTCTCTATCTCTATCTATCTATCTAGTGACTCTCAGGGCGGCGCGGCCCCCTTTTATACCCTTCCTGGACGATGAAGATGTTCCTGCACATGAAGATGTTCCTACACAGCAGCCATTGAGGATGTTCCTACACAGCAGCCAATGAAAATGTTCCTACACAGCAGCCAGATTGTGACATCACAGAGCATCCCTGTGATGTCACAATCTGGCTGCTGTGTACGAACATTTTCATTGGCTGCTGTGTAGGAACATCCTCAATGGCTGCTGTGTAGGAACATCTTCATTGGCTGCTGTGTAGGAACAGTCTCATTGGATGCTGTGTCTATCTATCTATCTATCTATCTATCTATCTATCTATCTATCTATCTATCTATCTATCTATCTATCTATCTATCTATCTATCTATCTATCTATCTATCTATCTATCTATCTATCTATCTATATGTCTCTATCTCTATCTATCTATCTAGTGACTCTCAGGGCGGCGCGGCCCCCTTTTATACCCTTCCTGGACGATGAAGATGTTCCTGCACATGAAGATGTTCCTACACAGCAGCCATTGAGGATGTTCCTACACAGCAGCCAATGAAAATGTTCCTACACAGCAGCCAGATTGTGACATCACAGAGCATCCCTGTGATGTCACAATCTGGCTGCTGTGTAAGAACATTTTCATTGGCTGCTGTGTAGGAACATCCTCAATGGCTGCTGTGTAGGAACATCTTCATTGGCTGCTGTGTAGGAACAGTCTCATTGGCTGCTGTGTCTATCTATCTATCTATCTATCTATCTATCTATCTATCTATCTATCTATCTATCTATCTATCTATCTATCTATCTATCTATCTATCTATCTATCTATCTATCTATCTATCTATCTATATGTCTCTATCTCTATCTATCTATCTAGTGACTCTCAGTGCGGCGCGGCCCCCTTTTATACCCTTCCTGGACGATGAAGATGTTCCTGCACATGAAGATGTTCCTACACAGCAGCCATTGAGGATGTTCCTACACAGCAGCCAATGAAAATGTTCCTACACAGCAGCCAGATTGTGACATCACAGAGCATCCCTGTGATGTCACAATATGGCTGCTGTGTAAGAACATTTTCATTGGCTGCTGTGTAGGAACATCCTCAATGGCTGCTGTGTAGGAACATCTTCATTGGCTGCTGTGTAGGAACAGTCTCATTGGCTGCTGTGTCTATCTATCTATCTATCTATCTATCTATCTATCTATCTATCTATCTATCTATCTATCTATCTATCTATCTATCTATCTATCAATCTATCTATATGTCTCTATCTCTATCTATCTATCTAGTGACTCTCAGGGCGGCGCGGCCCCCTTTTATACCCTTCCTGGACGATGAAGATGTTCCTGCACATGAAGATGTTCCTACACAGCAGCCATTGAGGATGTTCCTACACAGCAGCCAATGAAAATGTTCCTACACAGCAGCCAGATTGTGACATCACAGAGCATCCCTGTGATGTCACAATCTGGCTGCTGTGTAAGAACATTTTCATTGGCTGCTGTGTAGGAACATCCTCAATGGCTGCTGTGTAGGAACATCTTCATTGGCTGCTGTGTAGGAACAGTCTCATTGGCTGCTGTGTCTATCTATCTATCTATCTATCTATCTATCTATCTATCTATCTATCTATCTATCTATCTATCTATCTATCTATCTATCTATCTATTTATCTATCTATCTATCTATCTATCTATCTATCTATCTATCTATCTATCTATCTATCTATCTATCTATATGTCTCTATCTCTATCTATCTATCTAGTGACTCTCAGGGCGGCGCGGCCCCCTTTTATACCCTTCCTGGACGATGAAGATGTTCCTGCACATGAAGATGTTCCTACACAGCAGCCATTGAGGATGTTCCTACACAGCAGCCAATGAAAATGTTCCTACACAGCAGCCAGATTGTGACATCACAGAGCATCCCTGTGATGTCACAATCTGGCTGCTGTGTAAGAACATTTTCATTGGCTGCTGTGTAGGAACATCCTCAATGGCTGCTGTGTAGGAACATCTTCATTGGCTGCTGTGTAGGAACAGTCTCATTGGCTGCTGTGTCTATCTATCTATCTATCTATCTATCTATCTATCTATCTATCTATCTATCTATCTATCTATCTATCTATCTATCTATCTATCTATCTATCTATCTATCTATCTATATGTCTCTATCTCTATCTATCTATCTAGTGACTCTCAGGGCGGCGCGGCCCCCTTTTATACCCTTCCTGGACGATGAAGATGTTCCTGCACATGAAGATGTTCCTACACAGCAGCCATTGAGGATGTTCCTACACAGCAGCCAATGAAAATGTTCCTACACAGCAGCCAGATTGTGACATCACAGAGCATCCCTGTGATGTCACAATCTGGCTGCTGTGTAAGAACATTTTCATTGGCTGCTGTGTAGGAACATCCTCAATGGCTGCTGTGTAGGAACATCTTCATTGGCTGCTGTGTAGGAACAGTCTCATTGGCTGCTGTGTCTATCTATCTATCTATCTATCTATCTATCTATCTATCTATCTATCTATCTATCTATCTATCTATCTATCTATATGTCTCTATCTCTATCTATCTATCTAGTGACTCTTAGGGCGGCGCGGCCCCCTTTTATACCCTTCCTGGACGATGAAGATGTTCCTGCACATGAAGATGTTCCTACACAGCAGCCATTGAGGATGTTCCTAAACAGCAGCCAATGAAAATGTTCCTACACAGCAGCCAGATTGTGACATCACAGAGCATCCCTGTGATGTCACAATCTGGCTGCTGTGTAGGAACATTTTCATTGGCTGCTGTGTAGGAACATCCTCAATGGCTGCTGTGTAGGAACATCTTCATTGGCTGCTGTGTAGGAACAGTCTCATTGGCTGCTGTGTCTATCTATCTATCTATCTATCTATCTATCTATCTATCTATCTATCTATCTATCTATCTATCTATCTATCTATCTATCTATCTATCTATCTATATGTCTCTATCTCTATCTATCTATCTAGTGACTCTCAGGGCGGCGCGGCCCCCTTTTATACCCTTCCTGGACGATGAAGATGTCCCTGCACATGAAGATGTTCCTACACAGCAGCCATTGAGGATGTTCCTACACAGCAGCCAATGAAAATGTTCCTACACAGCAGCCAGATTGTGACATCACAGAGCATCCCTGTGATGTCACAATCTGGCTGCTGTGTAAGAACATTTTCATTGGCTGCTGTGTAGGAACATCCTCAATGGCTGCTGTGTAGGAACATCTTCATTGGCTGCTGTGTAGGAACAGTCTCATTGGCTGCTGTGTCTATCTATCTATCTATCTATCTATCTATCTATCTATCTATCTATCTATCTATCTATCTATCTATCTATCTATCTATCTATCTATCTATCTATCTATCTATATGTCTCTATCTCTATCTATCTATCTAGTGACTCTCAGGGCGGCGCGGCCCCCTTTTATACCCTTCCTGGACGATGAAGATGTTCCTGCACATGAAGATGTTCCTACACAGCAGCCATTGAGGATGTTCCTACACAGCAGCCAATGAAAATGTTCCTACACAGCAGCCAGATTGTGACATCACAGAGCATCCCTGTGATGTCACAATCTGGCTGCTGTGTAAGAACATTTTCATTGGCTGCTGTGTAGGAACATCCTCAATGGCTGCTGTGTAGGAACATCTTCATTGGCTGCTGTGTAGGAACAGTCTCATTGGCTGCTGTGTCTATCTATCTATCTATCTATCTATCTATCTATCTATCTATCTATCTATCTATCTATCTATCTATCTATCTATCTATCTATCTATCTATCTATCTATCTATATGTCTCTATCTCTATCTATCTATCTAGTGACTCTCAGGGCGGCGCGGCCCCCTTTTATACCCTTCCTGGACGATGAAGATGTTCCTGCACATGAAGATGTTCCTACACAGCAGCCATTGAGGATGTTCCTACACAGCAGCCAATGAAAATGTTCCTACACAGCAGCCAGATTGTGACATCACAGAGCATCCCTGTGATGTCACAATCTGGCTGCTGTGTAAGAACATTTTCATTGGCTGCTGTGTAGGAACATCCTCAATGGCTGCTGTGTAGGAACATCTTCATTGGCTGCTGTGTAGGAACAGTCTCATTGGCTGCTGTGTCTATCTATCTATCTATCTATCTATCTATCTATCTATCTATCTATCTATCTATCTATCTATCTATCTATCTATCTATCTATCTATCTATCTATCTATCTATCTATCTATCTATCTATCTATCTATCTATCTATCTATCTATATGTCTCTATCTCTATCTATCTATCTAGTGACTCTTAGGGCGGCGCGGCCCCCTTTTATACCCTTCCTGGACGATGAAGATGTTCCTGCACATGAAGATGTTCCTACACAGCAGCCATTGAGGATGTTCCTAAACAGCAGCCAATGAAAATGTTCCTACACAGCAGCCAGATTGTGACATCACAGAGCATCCCTGTGATGTCACAATCTGGCTGCTGTGTAGGAACATTTTCATTGGCTGCTGTGTAGGAACATCCTCAATGGCTGCTGTGTAGGAACATCTTCATTGGCTGCTGTGTAGGAACAGTCTCATTGGCTGCTGTGTCTATCTATCTATCTATCTATCTATCTATCTATCTATCTATCTATCTATCTATCTATCTATCTATCTATCTATCTATCTATCTATCTATCTATCTATCTATCTATCTATCTATCTATCTATCTATCTATCTATATGTCTCTATCTCTATCTATCTATCTAGTGACTCTCAGGGCGGCGCGGCCCCCTTTTATACCCTTCCTGGACGATGAAGATGTCCCTGCACATGAAGATGTTCCTACACAGCAGCCATTGAGGATGTTCCTACACAGCAGCCAATGAAAATGTTCCTACACAGCAGCCAGATTGTGACATCACAGAGCATCCCTGTGATGTCACAATCTGGCTGCTGTGTAAGAACATTTTCATTGGCTGCTGTGTAGGAACATCCTCAATGGCTGCTGTGTAGGAACATCTTCATTGGCTGCTGTGTAGGAACAGTCTCATTGGCTGCTGTGTCTATCTATCTATCTATCTATCTATCTATCTATCTATCTATCTATCTATCTATCTATCTATCTATCTATCTATCTATATGTCTCTATCTCTATCTATCTATCTAGTGACTCTTAGGGCGGCGCGGCCCCCTTTTATACCCTTCCTGGACGATGAAGATGTTCCTGCACATGAAGATGTTCCTACACAGCAGCCATTGAGGATGTTCCTAAACAGCAGCCAATGAAAATGTTCCTACACAGCAGCCAGATTGTGACATCACAGAGCATCCCTGTGATGTCACAATCTGGCTGCTGTGTAGGAACATTTTCATTGGCTGCTGTGTAGGAACATCCTCAATGGCTGCTGTGTAGGAACATCTTCATTGGCTGCTGTGTAGGAACAGTCTCATTGGCTGCTGTGTCTATCTATCTATCTATCTATCTATCTATCTATCTATCTATCTATCTATCTATCTATCTATCTATCTATCTATCTATCTATCTATCTATCTATCTATCTATCTATCTATCTATCTATATGTCTCTATCTCTATCTATCTATCTAGTGACTCTCAGGGCGGCGCGGCCCCCTTTTATACCCTTCCTGGACGATGAAGATGTTCCTGCACATGAAGATGTTCCTACACAGCAGCCATTGAGGATGTTCCTACACAGCAGCCAATGAAAATGTTCCTACACAGCAGCCAGATTGTGACATCACAGAGCATCCCTGTGATGTCACAATCTGGCTGCTGTGTAAGAACATTTTCATTGGCTGCTGTGTAGGAACATCCTCAATGGCTGCTGTGTAGGAACATCTTCATTGGCTGCTGTGTAGGAACAGTCTCATTGGCTGCTGTGTCTATCTATCTATCTATCTATCTATCTATCTATCTATCTATCTATCTATCTATCTATCTATCTATCTATCTATCTATCTATCTATCTATATGTCTCTATCTCTATCTATCTATCTAGTGACTCCCGGGGCGGCGCGGCCCCCTTTTATACCCTTCCTGGACGATGAAGATGTTCCTGCACATGAAGATGTTCCTACACAGCAGCCATTGAGGATGTTCCTACACAGCAGCCAATGAAAATGTTCCTACACAGCAGCCATATTGTGACATCACAGAGCATCCCTGTGATGTCACAATCTGGCTGCTGTGTAAGAACATTTTCATTGGCTGCTGTGTAGGAACATCCTCAATGGCTGCTGTGTAGGAACATCTTCATTGGCTGCTGTGTAGGAACAGTCTCATTGGCTGCTGTGTCTATCTATCTATCTATCTATCTATCTATCTATCTATCTATCTATCTATCTATCTATCTATCTATCTATCTATCTATCTATCTATCTATCTATCTATCTATCTATCTATATGTCTCTATCTCTATCTATCTATCTAGTGACTCTCAGGGCGGCGCGGCCGCCTTTTATACCCTTCCTGGACGATGAAGATGTTCCTGCACATGAAGATGTTCCTACACAGCAGCCATTGAGGATGTTCCTACACACCAGCCAATGAAAATGTTCCTACACAGCAGCCAGATTGTGACATCACAGAGCATCCCTGTGATGTCACAATCTGGCTGCTGTGTAAGAACATTTTCATTGGCTGCTATGTAGGAACATCCTCAATGGCTGCTGTGTAGGAACATCTTCATTGGCTGCTGTGTAGGAACAGTCTCATTGGCTGCTGTGTCTATCTATCTATCTATCTATCTATCTATCTATCTATCTATCTATCTATCTATCTATCTATCTATCTATCTATCTATCTATATGTCTCTATCTCTATCTATCTATCTAGTGACTCTTAGGGCGGCGCGGCCCCCTTTTATACCCTTCCTGGACGATGAAGATGTTCCTGCACATGAAGATGTTCCTACACAGCAGCCATTGAGGATGTTCCTAAACAGCAGCCAATGAAAATGTTCCTACACAGCAGCCAGATTGTGACATCACAGAGCATCCCTGTGATGTCACAATCTGGCTGCTGTGTAGGAACATTTTCATTGGCTGCTGTGTAGGAACATCCTCAATGGCTGCTGTGTAGGAACATCTTCATTGGCTGCTGTGTAGGAACAGTCTCATTGGCTGCTGTGTCTATCTATCTATCTATCTATCTATCTATCTATCTATCTATCTATCTATCTATCTATCTATCTATCTATCTATCTATCTATCTATCTATCTATCTATATGTCTCTATCTCTATCTATCTATCTAGTGACTCTCAGGGCGGCGCGGCCCCCTTTTATACCCTTCCTGGACGATGAAGATGTTCCTGCACATGAAGATGTTCCTACACAGCAGCCATTGAGGATGTTCCTACACAGCAGCCAATGAAAATGTTCCTACACAGCAGCCAGATTGTGACATCACAGAGCATCCCTGTGATGTCACAATCTGGCTGCTGTGTAAGAACATTTTCATTGGCTGCTGTGTAGGAACATCCTCAATGGCTGCTGTGTAGGAACATCTTCATTGGCTGCTGTGTAGGAACAGTCTCATTGGCTGCTGTGTCTATCTATCTATCTATCTATCTATCTATCTATCTATCTATCTATCTATCTATCTATCTATCTATCTATCTATCTATCTATATGTCTCTATCTCTATCTATCTATCTAGTGACTCTTAGGGCGGCGCGGCCCCCTTTTATACCCTTCCTGGACGATGAAGATGTTCCTGCACATGAAGATGTTCCTACACAGCAGCCATTGAGGATGTTCCTACACAGCAGCCAATGAAAATGTTCCTACACAGCAGCCAGATTGTGACATCACAGAGCATCCCTGTGATGTCACAATCTGGCTGCTGTGTAGGAACATTTTCATTGGCTGCTGTGTAGGAACATCCTCAATGGCTGCTGTGTAGGAACATCTTCATTGGCTGCTGTGTAGGAACAGTCTCATTGGCTGCTGTGTCTATCTATCTATCTATCTATCTATCTATCTATCTATCTATCTATCTATCTATCTATCTATCTATCTATCTATCTATCTATCTATCTATCTATCTATATGTCTCTATCTCTATCTATCTATCTAGTGACTCTCAGGGCGGCGCGGCCCCCTTTTATACCCTTCCTGGACGATGAAGATGTTCCTGCACATGAAGATGTTCCTACACAGCAGCCATTGAGGATGTTCCTACACAGCAGCCAATGAAAATGTTCCTACACAGCAGCCAGATTGTGACATCACAGAGCATCCCTGTGATGTCACAATCTGGCTGCTGTGTAAGAACATTTTCATTGGCTGCTGTGTAGGAACATCCTCAATGGCTGCTGTGTAGGAACATCTTCATTGGCTGCTGTGTAGGAACAGTCTCATTGGCTGCTGTGTCTATCTATCTATCTATCTATCTATCTATCTATCTATCTATCTATCTATCTATCTATCTATCTATCTATCTATCTATCTATCTATCTATCTATCTATCTATCTATATGTCTCTATCTCTATCTATCTATCTAGTGACTCTCAGGGCGGCGCGGCCGCCTTTTATACCCTTCCTGGACGATGAAGATGTTCCTGCACATGAAGATGTTCCTACACAGCAGCCATTGAGGATGTTCCTACACAGCAGCCAATGAAAATGTTCCTACACAGCAGCCAGATTGTGACATCACAGAGCATCCCTGTGATGTCACAATCTGGCTGCTGTGTAAGAACATTTTCATTGGCTGCTATGTAGGAACATCCTCAATGGCTGCTGTGTAGGAACATCTTCATTGGCTGCTGTGTAGGAACAGTCTCATTGGCTGCTGTGTCTATCTATCTATCTATCTATCTATCTATCTATCTATCTATCTATCTATCTATCTATCTATCTATCTATCTATCTATCAATCTATCAATCTATAAATCTATCTATCTATCTATCTATCTATCTATCTATCTATCTATCTATCTATCTATCTATCTATCTATCTATCTATCTATCTATATGTCTCTATCTCTATCTATCTATCTAGTGACTCTCAGGGCGGCGCGGCCCCCTTTTATACCCTTCCTGGACGATGAAGATGTTCCTGCACATGAAGATGTTCCTACACAGCAGCCATTGAGGATGTTCCTACACAGCAGCCAATGAAAATGTTCCTACACAGCAGCCAGATTGTGACATCACAGAGCATCCCTGTGATGTCACAATCTGGCTGCTGTGTACGAACATTTTCATTGGCTGCTGTGTAGGAACATCCTCAATGGCTGCTGTGTAGGAACATCTTCATTGGCTGCTGTGTAGGAACAGTCTCATTGGATGCTGTGTCTATCTATCTATCTATCTATCTATCTATCTATCTATCTATCTATCTATCTATCTATCTATCTATCTATCTATCTATCTATCTATCTATCTATCTATCTATCTATCTATCTATCTATCTATATGTCTCTATCTCTATCTATCTATCTAGTGACTCTCAGGGCGGCGCGGCCCCCTTTTATACCCTTCCTGGACGATGAAGATGTTCCTGCACATGAAGATGTTCCTACACAGCAGCCATTGAGGATGTTCCTACACAGCAGCCAATGAAAATGTTCCTACACAGCAGCCAGATTGTGACATCACAGAGCATCCCTGTGATGTCACAATCTGGCTGCTGTGTAAGAACATTTTCATTGGCTGCTGTGTAGGAACATCCTCAATGGCTGCTGTGTAGGAACATCTTCATTGGCTGCTGTGTAGGAACAGTCTCATTGGCTGCTGTGTCTATCTATCTATCTATCTATCTATCTATCTATCTATCTATCTATCTATCTATCTATCTATCTATCTATCTATCTATCTATCTATCTATCTATCTATCTATATGTCTCTATCTCTATCTATCTATCTAGTGACTCTCAGTGCGGCGCGGCCCCCTTTTATACCCTTCCTGGACGATGAAGATGTTCCTGCACATGAAGATGTTCCTACACAGCAGCCATTGAGGATGTTCCTACACAGCAGCCAATGAAAATGTTCCTACACAGCAGCCAGATTGTGACATCACAGAGCATCCCTGTGATGTCACAATCTGGCTGCTGTGTAAGAACATTTTCATTGGCTGCTGTGTAGGAACATCCTCAATGGCTGCTGTGTAGGAACATCTTCATTGGCTGCTGTGTAGGAACAGTCTCATTGGCTGCTGTGTCTATCTATCTATCTATCTATCTATCTATCTATCTATCTATCTATCTATCTATCTATCTATCTATCTATCTATCTATCTATCTATCTATATGTCTCTATCTCTATCTATCTATCTAGTGACTCTTAGGGCGGCGCGGCCCCCTTTTATACCCTTCCTGGACGATGAAGATGTTCCTGCACATGAAGATGTTCCTACACAGCAGCCATTGAGGATGTTCCTAAACAGCAGCCAATGAAAATGTTCCTACACAGCAGCCAGATTGTGACATCACAGAGCATCCCTGTGATGTCACAATCTGGCTGCTGTGTAGGAACATTTTCATTGGCTGCTGTGTAGGAACATCCTCAATGGCTGCTGTGTAGGAACATCTTCATTGGCTGCTGTGTAGGAACAGTCTCATTGGCTGCTGTGTCTATCTATCTATCTATCTATCTATCTATCTATCTATCTATCTATCTATCTATCTATCTATCTATCTATCTATCTATATGTCTCTATCTCTATCTATCTATCTAGTGACTCTCAGGGCGGCGCGGCCCCCTTTTATACCCTTCCTGGACGATGAAGATGTTCCTGCACATGAAGATGTTCCTACACAGCAGCCATTGAGGATGTTCCTACACAGCAGCCAATGAAAATGTTCCTACACAGCAGCCAGATTGTGACATCACAGAGCATCCCTGTGATGTCACAATCTGGCTGCTGTGTAAGAACATTTTCATTGGCTGCTGTGTAGGAACATCCTCAATGGCTGCTGTGTAGGAACATCTTCATTGGCTGCTGTGTAGGAACAGTCTCATTGGCTGCTGTGTCTATCTATCTATCTATCTATCTATCTATCTATCTATCTATCTATCTATCTATCTATCTATCTATCTATCTATCTATCTATCTATCTATCTATATGTCTCTATCTCTATCTATCTATCTAGTGACTCTTAGGGCGGCGCGGCCCCCTTTTATACCCTTCCTGGACGATGAAGATGTTCCTGCACATGAAGATGTTCCTACACAGCAGCCATTGAGGATGTTCCTAAACAGCAGCCAATGAAAATGTTCCTACACAGCAGCCAGATTGTGACATCACAGAGCATCCCTGTGATGTCACAATCTGGCTGCTGTGTAGGAACATTTTCATTGGCTGCTGTGTAGGAACATCCTCAATGGCTGCTGTGTAGGAACATCTTCATTGGCTGCTGTGTAGGAACAGTCTCATTGGCTGCTGTGTCTATCTATCTATCTATCTATCTATCTATCTATCTATCTATCTATCTATGTATCTATCTATCTATCTATCTATCTATCTATCTATCTATCTATCTATCTATCTATCTATCTATCTATCTATCTATATGTCTCTATCTCTATCTATCTATCTAGTGACTCTCAGGGCGGCGCGGCCCCCTTTTATACCCTTCCTGGACGATGAAGATGTTCCTGCACATGAAGATGTTCCTACACAGCAGCCATTGAGGATGTTCCTACACAGCAGCCAATGAAAATGTTCCTACACAGCAGCCAGATTGTGACATCACAGAGCATCCCTGTGATGTCACAATCTGGCTGCTGTGTAAGAACATTTTCATTGGCTGCTGTGTAGGAACATCCTCAATGGCTGCTGTGTAGGAACATCTTCATTGGCTGCTGTGTAGGAACAGTCTCATTGGCTGCTGTGTCTATCTATCTATCTATCTATCTATCTATCTATCTATCTATCTATCTATCTATCTATCTATCTATCTATCTATCTATCTATCTATCTATCTATCTATCTATCTATCTATCTATATGTCTCTATCTCTATCTATCTATCTAGTGACTCTTAGGGCGGCGCGGCCCCCTTTTATACCCTTCCTGGACGATGAAGATGTTCCTGCACATGAAGATGTTCCTACACAGCAGCCATTGAGGATGTTCCTACACAGCAGCCAATGAAAATGTTCCTACACAGCAGCCAGATTGTGACATCACAGAGCATCCCTGTGATGTCACAATCTGGCTGCTGTGTAGGAACATTTTCATTGGCTGCTGTGTAGGAACATCCTCAATGGCTGCTGTGTAGGAACATCTTCATTGGCTGCTGTGTAGGAACAGTCTCATTGGCTGCTGTGTCTATCTATCTATCTATCTATCTATCTATCTATCTATCTATCTATCTATCTATCTATCTATCTATCTATCTATCTATCTATCTATCTATATGTCTCTATCTCTATCTATCTATCTATCTAGTGACTCTCAGGGCGGCGCGGCCCCCTTTTATACCCTTCCTGGACGATGAAGATGTTCCTGCACATGAAGATGTTCCTACACAGCAGCCATTGAGGATGTTCCTACACAGCAGCCAATGAAAATGTTCCTACACAGCAGCCAGATTGTGACATCACAGAGCATCCCTGTGATGTCACAATCTGGCTGCTGTGTAAGAACATTTTCATTGGCTGCTGTGTAGGAACATCCTCAATGGCTGCTGTGTAGGAACATCTTCATTGGCTGCTGTGTAGGAACAGTCTCATTGGCTGCTGTGTCTATCTATCTATCTATCTATCTATCTATCTATCTATCTATCTATCTATCTATCTATCTATCTATCTATCTATCTATCTATCTATCTATCTATATGTCTCTATCTCTATCTATCTATCTAGTGACTCTTAGGGCGGCGCGGCCCCCTTTTATACCCTTCCTGGACGATGAAGATGTTCCTGCACATGAAGATGTTCCTACACAGCAGCCATTGAGGATGTTCCTACACAGCAGCCAATGAAAATGTTCCTACACAGCAGCCAGATTGTGACATCACAGAGCATCCCTGTGATGTCACAATCTGGCTGCTGTGTAGGAACATTTTCATTGGCTGCTGTGTAGGAACATCCTCAATGGCTGCTGTGTAGGAACATCTTCATTGGCTGCTGTGTAGGAACAGTCTCATTGGCTGCTGTGTCTATCTATCTATCTATCTATCTATCTATCTATCTATCTATCTATCTATCTATCTATCTATCTATCTATCTATCTATCTATCTATCTATCTATATGTCTCTATCTCTATCTATCTATCTAGTGACTCTCAGGGCGGCGCGGCCCCCTTTTATACCCTTCCTGGACGATGAAGATGTTCCTGCACATGAAGATGTTCCTACACAGCAGCCATTGAGGATGTTCCTACACAGCAGCCAATGAAAATGTTCCTACACAGCAGCCAGATTGTGACATCACAGAGCATCCCTGTGATGTCACAATCTGGCTGCTGTGTAAGAACATTTTCATTGGCTGCTGTGTAGGAACATCCTCAATGGCTGCTGTGTAGGAACATCTTCATTGGCTGCTGTGTAGGAACAGTCTCATTGGCTGCTGTGTCTATCTATCTATCTATCTATCTATCTATCTATCTATCTATCTATCTATCTATCTATCTATCTATCTATCTATCTATCTATCTATCTATCTATCTATCTATCTATCTATCTATATGTCTCTATCTCTATCTATCTATCTAGTGACTCTCAGGGCGGCGCGGCCCCCTTTTATACCCTTCCTGGACGATGAAGATGTTCCTGCACATGAAGATGTTCCTACACAGCAGCCATTGAGGATGTTCCTACACAGCAGCCAATGAAAATGTTCCTACACAGCAGCCAGATTGTGACATCACAGAGCATCCCTGTGATGTCACAATCTGGCTGCTGTGTAAGAACATTTTCATTGGCTGCTGTGTAGGAACATCCTCAATGGCTGCTGTGTAGGAACATCTTCATTGGCTGCTGTGTAGGAACAGTCTCATTGGCTGCTGTGTCTATCTATCTATCTATCTATCTATCTATCTATCTATCTATCTATCTATCTATCTATCTATCTATCTATCTATCTATCTATCTATCTATCTATCTATCTATCTATATGTCTCTATCTCTATCTATCTATCTAGTGACTCTCAGGGCGGCGCGGCCCCCTTTTATACCCTTCCTGGACGATGAAGATGTTCCTGCACATGAAGATGTTCCTACACAGCAGCCATTGAGGATGTTCCTACACAGCAGCCAATGAAAATGTTCCTACACAGCAGCCAGATTGTGACATCACAGAGCATCCCTGTGATGTCACAATCTGGCTGCTGTGTAGGAACATTTTCATTGGCTGCTGTGTAGGAACATCCTCAATGGCTGCTGTGTAGGAACATCTTCATTGGCTGCTGTGTAGGAACAGTCTCATTGGCTGCTGTGTCTATCTATCTATCTTTCTATCTATCTATCTATCTATCTATCTATCTATCTATCTATCTATCTATCTATCTATCTATCTATCTATCTATCTATCTATCTATCTATCTATCTATCTATCTATCTATCTATCTATCTATCTATCTATATGTCTCTATCTCTATCTATCTATCTAGTGACTCTCAGGGCGGCGCGGCCCCCTTTTATACCCTTCCTGGACGATGAAGATGTTCCTGCACATGAAGATGTTCCTACACAGCAGCCATTGAGGATGTTCCTACACAGCAGCCAATGAAAATGTTCCTACACAGCAGCCAGATTGTGACATCACAGAGCATCCCTGTGATGTCACAATCTGGCTGTGCTGTAAGAACATTTTCATTGGCTGCTGTGTAGGAACATCCTCAATGGCTGCTGTGTAGGAACATCTTCATTGGCTGCTGTGTAGGAACAGTCTCATTGGCTGCTGTGTCTATCTATCTATCTATCTATCTATCTATCTATCTATCTATCTATCTATCTATCTATCTATCTATCTATCTATCTATCTATCTATCTATCTATATGTCTCTATCTCTATCTATCTATCTAGTGACTCTTAGGGCGGCGCGGCCCCCTTTTATACCCTTCCTGGACGATGAAGATGTTCCTGCACATGAAGATGTTCCTACACAGCAGCCATTGAGGATGTTCCTACACAGCAGCCAATGAAAATGTTCCTACACAGCAGCCAGATTGTGACATCACAGAGCATCCCTGTGATGTCACAATCTGGCTGCTGTGTAGGAACATTTTCATTGGCTGCTGTGTAGGAACATCCTCAATGGCTGCTGTGTAGGAACATCTTCATTGGCTGCTGTGTAGGAACAGTCTCATTGGCTGCTGTGTCTATCTATCTATCTATCTATCTATCTATCTATCTATCTATCTATCTATCTATCTATCTATCTATCTATCTATCTATCTATCTATCTATCTATATGTCTCTATCTCTATCTATCTATCTAGTGACTCTCAGGGCGGCGCGGCCCCCTTTTATACCCTTCCTGGACGATGAAGATGTTCCTGCACATGAAGATGTTCCTACACAGCAGCCATTGAGGATGTTCCTACACAGCAGCCAATGAAAATGTTCCTACACAGCAGCCAGATTGTGACATCACAGAGCATCCCTGTGATGTCACAATCTGGCTGCTGTGTAAGAACATTTTCATTGGCTGCTGTGTAGGAACATCCTCAATGGCTGCTGTGTAGGAACATCTTCATTGGCTGCTGTGTAGGAACAGTCTCATTGGCTGCTGTGTCTATCTATCTATCTATCTATCTATCTATCTATCCATCTATCTATCTATCTATCTATCTATCTATCTATCTATCTATCTATCTATCTATCTATCTATCTATCTATCTATCTATCTATCTATCTATCTATCTATCAATCTATCTATATGTCTCTATCTCTATCTATCTATCTAGTGACTCTCAGGGCGGCGCGGCCCCCTTTTATACCCTTCCTGGACGATGAAGATGTTCCTGCACATGAAGATGTTCCTACACAGCAGCCATTGAGGATGTTCCTACACAGCAGCCAATGAAAATGTTCCTACACAGCAGCCAGATTGTGACATCACAGAGCATCCCTGTGATGTCACAATCTGGCTGCTGTGTAAGAACATTTTCATTGGCTGCTGTGTTGGAACATCCTCAATGGCTGCTGTGTAGGAACATCTTCATTGGCTGCTGTGTAGGAACAGTCTCATTGGCTGCTGTGTCTATCTATCTATCTATCTATCTATCTATCTATCTATCTATCTATCTATCTATCTATCTATCTATCTATCTATCTATCTATCTATCTATCTATCTATCTATCTATCTATCTATCTATCTCTATCTATCTATCTAGTGACTCTTAGGGCGGCGCGGCCCCCTTTTATACCCTTCCTGGACGATGAAGATGTTCCTGCACATGAAGATGTTCCTACACAGCAGCCATTGAGGATGTTCCTACACAGCAGCCAATGAAAATGTTCCTACACAGCAGCCAGATTGTGACATCACAGAGCATCCCTGTGATGTCACAATCTGGCTGCTGTGTAGGAACATTTTCATTGGCTGCTGTGTAGGAACATCCTCAATGGCTGCTGTGTAGGAACATCTTCATTGGCTGCTGTGTAGGAACAGTCTCATTGGCTGCTGTGTCTATCTATCTATCTATCTATCTATCTATCTATCTATCTATCTATCTATCTATCTATCTATCTATCTATCTATCTATCTATCTATCTATCTATCTATCTATCTATCTATCTATATGTCTCTATCTCTATCTATCTATCTAGTGACTCTCAGGGCGGCGCGGCCCCCTTTTATACCCTTCCTGGACGATGAAGATGTTCCTGCACATGAAGATGTTCCTACACAGCAGCCATTGAGGATGTTCCTACACAGCAGCCAATGAAAATGTTCCTACACAGCAGCCAGATTGTGACATCACAGAGCATCCCTGTGATGTCACAATCTGGCTGCTGTGTAAGAACATTTTCATTGGCTGCTGTGTTGGAACATCCTCAATGGCTGCTGTGTAGGAACATCTTCATTGGCTGCTGTGTAGGAACAGTCTCATTGGCTGCTGTGTCTATCTATCTATCTATCTATCTATCTATCTATCTATCTATCTATCTATCTATCTATCTATCTATCTATCTATCTATTTATCTATCTATCTATCTATCTATCTATCTATCTATCTATCTATCTATCTATCTATCTATCTATCTATCTATATGTCTCTATCTCTATCTATCTATCTAGTGACTCTCAGGGCGGCGCGGCCCCCTTTTATACCCTTCCTGGACGATGAAGATGTTCCTGCACATGAAGATGTTCCTACACAGCAGCCATTGAGGATGTTCCTACACAGCAGCCAATGAAAATGTTCCTACACAGCAGCCAGATTGTGACATCACAGAGCATCCCTGTGATGTCACAATCTGGCTGCTGTGTAAGAACATTTTCATTGGCTGCTGTGTAGGAACATCCTCAATGGCTGCTGTGTAGGAACATCTTCATTGGCTGCTGTGTAGGAACAGTCTCATTGGCTGCTGTGTCTATCTATCTATCCATCTTTCTATCTATCTATCTATCTATCTATCTATCTATCTATCTATCTATCTATCTATCTATCTATCTATCTATCTATCTATCTATCTATCTATCTATCTATCTATCTATCTATCTATCTATCTATCTATATGTCTCTATCTCTATCTATCTATCTAGTGACTATTAGGGCGGCGCGGCCCCCTTTTATACCCTTCCTGGACGATGAAGATGTTCCTGCACATGAAGATGTTCCTACACAGCAGCCATTGAGGATGTTCCTACACAGCAGCCAATGAAAATGTTCCTACACAGCAGCCAGATTGTGACATCACAGAGCATCCCTGTGATGTCACAATCTGGCTGCTGTGTAAGAACATTTTCATTGGCTGCTGTGTAGGAACATCCTCAATGGCTGCTGTGTAGGGACATCTTCATTGGCTGCTGTGTAGGAACAGTCTCATTGGCTGCTGTGTCTATCTATCTATCTATCTATCTATCTATCTATCTATCTATCTATCTATCTATCAATCTATCTATCTATCTATCTATCTATCTATCTATCTATCTATCTATCTATCTATCTATCTATCTATCTATCTATCTATCTATATGTCTCTATCTCTATCTATCTATCTAGTGACTCTTAGGGCGGCGCGGCCCCCTTTTATACCCTTCCTGGACGATGAAGATGTTCCTGCACATGAAGATGTTCCTACACAGCAGCCATTGAGGATGTTCCTACACAGCAGCCAATGAAAATGTTCCTACACAGCAGCCAGATTGTGACATCACAGAGCATCCCTGTGATGTCACAATCTGGCTGCTGTGTAGGAACATTTTCATTGGCTGCTGTGTAGGAACATCCTCAATGGCTGCTGTGTAGGAACATCTTCATTGGCTGCTGTGTAGGAACAGTCTCATTGGCTGCTGTGTCTATCTATCTATCTATCTATCTATCTATCTATCTATCTATCTATCTATCTATCTATCTATCTATCTATCTATCTATCTATCTATCTATCTATCTATCTATCTATCTATATGTCTCTATCTCTATCTATCTATCTAGTGACTCTCAGGGCGGCGCGGCCCCCTTTTATACCCTTCCTGGACGATGAAGATGTTCCTGCACATGAAGATGTTCCTACACAGCAGCCATTGAGGATGTTCCTACACAGCAGCCAATGAAAATGTTCCTACACAGCAGCCAGATTGTGACATCACAGAGCATCCCTGTGATGTCACAATCTGGCTGCTGTGTAAGAACATTTTCATTGGCTGCTGTGTAGGAACATCCTCAATGGCTGCTGTGTAGGAACATCTTCATTGGCTGCTGTGTAGGAACAGTCTCATTGGCTGCTGTGTCTATCTATCTATCTATCTATCTATCTATCTATCTATCTATCTATCTATCTATCTATCTATCTATCTATCTATCTATCTATCTATCTATCAATCTATCTATATGTCTCTATCTCTATCTATCTATCTAGTGACTCTCAGGGCGGCGCGGCCCCCTTTTATACCCTTCCTGGACGATGAAGATGTTCCTGCACATGAAGATGTTCCTACACAGCAGCCATTGAGGATGTTCCTACACAGCAGCCAATGAAAATGTTCCTACACAGCAGCCAGATTGTGACATCACGGAGCATCCCTGTGATGTCACAATCTGGCTGCTGTGTAAGAACATTTTCATTGGCTGCTGTGTAGGAACATCCTCAATGGCTGCTGTGTAGGAACATCTTCATTGGCTGCTGTGTAGGAACAGTCTCATTGGCTGCTGTGTCTATCTATCTATCTATCTATCTATCTATCTATCTATCTATCTATCTATCTATCTATCTATCTATCTATCTATCTATCTATCTATTTATCTATCTATCTATCTATCTATCTATCTATCTATCTATCTATCTATCTATCTATCTATCTATCTATCTATCTATCTATCTATCTATCTATCTATCTATCTATCTATATGTCTCTATCTCTATCTATCTATCTAGTGACTCTCAGGGCGGCGCGGCCCCCTTTTATACCCTTCCTGGACGATGAAGATGTTCCTGCACATGAAGATGTTCCTACACAGCAGCCATTGAGGATGTTCCTACACAGCAGCCAATGAAAATGTTCCTACACAGCAGCCAGATTGTGACATCACAGAGCATCCCTGTGATGTCACAATCTGGCTGCTGTGTAAGAACATTTTCATTGGCTGCTGTGTAGGAACATCCTCAATGGCTGCTGTGTAGGAACATCTTCATTGGCTGCTGTGTAGGAACAGTCTCATTGGCTGCTGTGTCTATCTATCTATCTATCCATCTTTCTATCTATCTATCTATCTATCTATCTATCTATCTATCTATCTATCTATCTATCTATCTATCTATCTATCTATCTATCTATCTATCTATATGTCTCTATCTCTATCTATCTATCTAGTGACTCTTAGGGCGGCGCGGCCCCCTTTTATACCCTTCCTGGACGATGAAGATGTTCCTGCACATGAAGATGTTCCTACACAGCAGCCATTGAGGATGTTCCTACACAGCAGCCAATGAAAATGTTCCTACACAGCAGCCAGATTGTGACATCACAGAGCATCCCTGTGATGTCACAATCTGGCTGCTGTGTAGGAACATTTTCATTGGCTGCTGTGTAGGAACATCCTCAATGGCTGCTGTGTAGGAACATCTTCATTGGCTGCTGTGTAGGAACAGTCTCATTGGCTGCTGTGTCTATCTATCTATCTATCTATCTATCTATCTATCTATCTATCTATCTATCTATCTATCTATCTATCTATCTATCTATCTATCTATCTATCTATCTATCTATCTATATGTCTCTATCTCTATCTATCTATCTAGTGACTCTCAGGGCGGCGCGGCCCCCTTTTATACCCTTCCTGGACGATGAAGATGTTCCTGCACATGAAGATGTTCCTACACAGCAGCCATTGAGGATGTTCCTACACAGCAGCCAATGAAAATGTTCCTACACAGCAGCCAGATTGTGACATCACAGAGCATCCCTGTGATGTCACAATCTGGCTGCTGTGTAAGAATATTTTCATTGGCTGCTGTGTAGGAACATCCTCAATGGCTGCTGTGTAGGAACATCTTCATTGGCTGCTGTGTAGGAACAGTCTCAGTGGCTGCTGTGTCTATCTATCTATCTATCTATCTATCTATCTATCTATCTATCTATCTATCTATCTATCTATCTATCTATCTATCTATCTATCTATCTATCTATCTATCTATCTATATGTCTCTATCTCTATCTATCTATCTAGTGACTCTCAGGGCGGCGCGGCCCCCTTTTATACCCTTCCTGGACGATGAAGATGTTCCTGCACATGAAGATGTTCCTACACAGCAGCCATTGAGGATGTTCCTACACAGCAGCCAATGAAAATGTTCCTACACAGCAGCCAGATTGTGACATCACAGAGCATCCCTGTGATGTCACAATCTGGCTGCTGTGTAAGAACATTTTCATTGGCTGCTGTGTAGGAACATCCTCAATGGCTGCTGTGTAGGAACATCTTCATTGGCTGCTGTGTAGGAACAGTCTCATTGGCTGCTGTGTCTATCTATCTATCTATCTATCTATCTATCTATCTATCTATCTATCTATCTATCTATCTATCTATCTATCTATCTATCTATCTATCTATCTATCTATCTATCTATCTATCTATCTATATGTCTCTATCTCTATCTATCTATCTATCTAGTGACTCTCAGGGCGGCGCGGCCCCCTTTTATACCCTTCCTGGACGATGAAGATGTTCCTGCACATGAAGATGTTCCTACACAGCAGCCATTGAGGATGTTCCTACACAGCAGCCAATGAAAATGTTCCTACACAGCAGCCAGATTGTGACATCACAGAGCATCCCTGTGATGTCACAATCTGGCTGCTGTGTAAGAACATTTTCATTGGCTGCTGTGTAGGAACATCCTCAATGGCTGCTGTGTAGGAACATCTTCATTGGCTGCTGTGTAGGAACAGTCTCATTGGCTGCTGTGTCTATCTATCTATCCATCTTTCTATCTATCTATCTATCTATCTATCTATCTATCTATCTATCTATCTATCTATCTATCTATCTATCTATCTATCTATCTATCTATCTATCTATCTATATGTCTCTATCTCTATCTATCTATCTAGTGACTCTTAGGGCGGCGCGGCCCCCTTTTATACCCTTCCTGGACGATGAAGATGTTCCTGCACATGAAGATGTTCCTACACAGCAGCCATTGAGGATGTTCCTACACAGCAGCCAATGAAAATGTTCCTACACAGCAGCCAGATTGTGACATCACAGAGCATCCCTGTGATGTCACAATCTGGCTGCTGTGTAGGAACATTTTCATTGGCTGCTGTGTAGGAACATCCTCAATGGCTGCTGTGTAGGAACATCTTCATTGGCTGCTGTGTAGGAACAGTCTCATTGGCTGCTGTGTCTATCTATCTATCTATCTATCTATCTATCTATCTATCTATCTATCTATCTATCTATCTATCTATCTATCTATCTATCTATCTATCTATCTATATATCTATATGTCTCTATCTCTATCTATCTATCTAGTGACTCTCAGGGCGGCGCGGCCCCCTTTTATACCCTTCCTGGACGATGAAGATGTTCCTGCACATGAAGATGTTCCTACACAGCAGCCATTGAGGATGTTCCTACACAGCAGCCAATGAAAATGTTCCTACACAGCAGCCAGATTGTGACATCACAGAGCATCCCTGTGATGTCACAATCTGGCTGCTGTGTAAGAACATTTTCATTGGCTGCTGTGTAGGAACATCCTCAATGGCTGCTGTGTAGGAACATCTTCATTGGCTGCTGTGTAGGAACAGTCTCATTGGCTGCTGTGTCTATCTATCTATCTATCTATCTATCTATCTATCTATCTATCTATCTATCTATCTATCTATCTATCTATCTATCTATCTATCTATCTATATGTCTCTATCTCTATCTATCTATCTAGTGACTCTCAGGGCGGCGCGGCCCCCTTTTATACCCTTCCTGGACGATGAAGATGTTCCTGCACATGAAGATGTTCCTACACAGCAGCCATTGAGGATGTTCCTACACAGCAGCCAATGAAAATGTTCCTACACAGCAGCCAGATTGTGACATCACAGAGCATCCCTGTGATGTCACAATCTGGCTGCTGTGTAAGAATATTTTCATTGGCTGCTGTGTAGGAACATCCTCAATGGCTGCTGTGTAGGAACATCTTCATTGGCTGCTGTGTAGGAACAGTCTCAGTGGCTGCTGTGTCTATCTATCTATCTATCTATCTATCTATCTATCTATCTATCTATCTATCTATCTATCTATCTATCTATCTATCTATCTATCTATCTATCTATCTATCTATATGTCTCTATCTCTATCTATCTATCTAGTGACTCTCAGGGCGGCGCGGCCCCCTTTTATACCCTTCCTGGACGATGAAGATGTTCCTGCACATGAAGATGTTCCTACACAGCAGCCATTGAGGATGTTCCTACACAGCAGCCAATGAAAATGTTCCTACACAGCAGCCAGATTGTGACATCACAGAGCATCCCTGTGATGTCACAATCTGGCTGCTGTGTAAGAACATTTTCATTGGCTGCTGTGTAGGAACATCCTCAATGGCTGCTGTGTAGGAACATCTTCATTGGCTGCTGTGTAGGAACAGTCTCATTGGCTGCTGTGTCTATCTATCTATCTATCTATCTATCTATCTATCTATCTATCTATCTATCTATCTATCTATCTATCTATCTATCTATCTATCTATCTATCTATCTATCTATCTATCTATCTATCTATCTATCTATATGTCTCTATCTCTATCTATCTATCTATCTAGTGACTCTCAGGGCGGCGCGGCCCCCTTTTATACCCTTCCTGGACGATGAAGATGTTCCTGCACATGAAGATGTTCCTACACAGCAGCCATTGAGGATGTTCCTACACAGCAGCCAATGAAAATTTTCCTACACAGCAGCCAGATTGTGACATCACAGAGCATCCCTGTGATGTCACAATCTGGCTGCTGTGTAAGAACATTTTCATTGGCTGCTGTGTAGGAACATCCTCAATGGCTGCTGTGTAGGAACATCTTCATTGGCTGCTGTGTAGGAACAGTCTCATTGGCTGCTGTGTCTATCTATCTATCTATCTATCTATCTATCTATCTATCTATCTATCTATCTATCTATCTATCTATCTATCTATTTATCTATCTATCTATCTATCTATCTATCTATCTATCTATCTATCTATCTATCTATCTATCTATCTATCTATCTATCTATCTATCTATATGTCTCTATCTCTTTCTATCTATCTAGTGACTCTCAGGGCGGCGCGGCCCCCTTTTATACCCTTCCTGGACGATGAAGATGTTCCTGCACATGAAGATGTTCCTACACAGCAGCCATTGAGGATGTTCCTACACAGCAGCCAATGAAAATGTTCCTACACAGCAGCCAGATTGTGACATCACAGAGCATCCCTGTGATGTCACAATCTGGCTGCTGTGTAAGAACATTTTCATTGGCTGCTGTGTAGGAACATCCTCAATGGCTGCTGTGTAGGAACATCTTCATTGGCTGCTGTGTAGGAACAGTCTCATTGGCTGCTGTGTCTATCTATCTATCCATCTATCTATCTATCTATCTATCTATCTATCTATCTATCTATCTATCTATCTATCTATCTATCTATCTATCTATCTATCTATCTATCTATCTATATGTCTCTATCTCTATCTATCTATCTAGTGACTCTTAGGGCGGCGCGGCCCCCTTTTATACCCTTCCTGGACGATGAAGATGTTCCTGCACATGAAGATGTTCCTACACAGCAGCCATTGAGGATGTTCCTACACAGCAGCCAATGAAAATGTTCCTACACAGCAGCCAGATTGTGACATCACAGAGCATCCCTGTGATGTCACAATCTGGCTGCTGTGTAGGAACATTTTCATTGGCTGCTGTGTAGGAACATCCTCAATGGCTGCTGTGTAGGAACATCTTCATTGGCTGCTGTGTAGGAACAGTCTCAGTGGCTGCTGTGTCTATCTATCTATCTATCTATCTATCTATCTATCTATCTATCTATCTATCTATCTATCTATCTATCTATCTATATGTCTCTATCTCTATCTATCTATCTAGTGACTCTCAGGGCGGCGCGGCCCCCTTTTATACCCTTCCTGGACGATGAAGATGTTCCTGCACATGAAGATGTTCCTACACAGCAGCCATTGAGGATGTTCCTACACAGCAGCCAATGAAAATGTTCCTACACAGCAGCCAGATTGTGACATCACAGAGCATCCCTGTGATGTCACAATCTGGCTGCTGTGTAAGAACATTTTCATTGGCTGCTGTGTAGGAACATCCTCAATGGCTGCTGTGTAGGAACATCTTCATTGGCTGCTGTGTAGGAACAGTCTCATTGGCTGCTGTGTCTATCTATCTATCTATCTATCTATCTATCTATCTATCTATCTATCTATCTATCTATCTATCTATCTATCTATCTATTTATCTATCTATCTATCTATCTATCTATCTATCTATCTATCTATCTATCTATCTATCTATCTATCTATCTATCTATCTATCTATCTATATGTCTCTATCTCTATCTATCTATCTAGTGACTCTCAGGGCGGCGCGGCCCCCTTTTATACCCTTCCTGGACGATGAAGATGTTCCTGCACATGAAGATGTTCCTACACAGCAGCCATTGAGGATGTTCCTACACAGCAGCCAATGAAAATGTTCCTACACAGCAGCCAGATTGTGACATCACAGAGCATCCCTGTGATGTCACAATCTGGCTGCTGTGTAAGAACATTTTCATTGGCTGCTGTGTAGGAACATCCTCAATGGCTGCTGTGTAGGAACATCTTCATTGGCTGCTGTGTAGGAACAGTCTCATTGGCTGCTGTGTCTATCTATCTATCCATCTATCTATCTATCTATCTATCTATCTATCTATCTATCTATCTATCTATCTATCTATCTATCTATCTATCTATCTATATGTCTCTATCTCTATCTATCTATCTAGTGACTCTTAGGGCGGCGCGGCCCCCTTTTATACCCTTCCTGGACGATGAAGATGTTCCTGCACATGAAGATGTTCCTACACAGCAGCCATTGAGGATGTTCCTACACAGCAGCCAATGAAAATGTTCCTACACAGCAGCCAGATTGTGACATCACAGAGCATCCCTGTGATGTCACAATCTGGCTGCTGTGTAGGAACATTTTCATTGGCTGCTGTGTAGGAACATCCTCAATGGCTGCTGTGTAGGAACATCTTCATTGGCTGCTGTGTAGGAACAGTCTCAGTGGCTGCTGTGTCTATCTATCTATCTATCTATCTATCTATCTATCTATCTATCTATCTATCTATCTATCTATCTATCTATCTATCTATCTATCTATATGTCTCTATCTCTATCTATCTATCTAGTGACTCTCAGGGCGGCGCGGCCCCCTTTTATACCCTTCCTGGACGATGAAGATGTTCCTGCACATGAAGATGTTCCTACACAGCAGCCATTGAGGATGTTCCTACACAGCAGCCAATGAAAATGTTCCTACACAGCAGCCAGATTGTGACATCACAGAGCATCCCTGTGATGTCACAATCTGGCTGCTGTGTAAGAACATTTTCATTGGCTGCTGTGTAGGAACATCCTCAATGGCTGCTGTGTAGGAACATCTTCATTGGCTGCTGTGTAGGAACAGTCTCATTGGCTGCTGTGTCTATCTATCTATCTATCTATCTATCTATCTATCTATCTATCTATCTATCTATCTATATGTCTCTATCTCTATCTATCTATCTAGTGACTCTCAGGGCGGCGCGGCCCCCTTTTATACCCTTCCTGGACGATGAAGATGTTCCTGCACATGAAGATGTTCCTACACAGCAGCCATTGAGGATGTTCCTACACAGCAGCCAATGAAAATGTTCCTACACAGCAGCCAGATTGTGACATCACAGAGCATCCCTGTGATGTCACAATCTGGCTGCTGTGTAAGAACATTTTCATTGGCTGCTGTGTAGGAACATCCTCAATGGCTGCTGTGTAGGAACATCTTCATTGGCTGCTGTGTAGGAACAGTCTCATTGGCTGCTGTGTCTATCTATCTATCTATCTATCTATCTATCTATCTATCTATCTATCTATCTATCTATCTATCTATCTATCTATCTATCTATCTATCTATCTATCTATCTATCTATATGTCTATATGTCTCTATCTCTATCTATCTATCTAGTGACTCTCAGGGCGGCGCGGCCCCCTTTTATACCCTTCCTGGACGATGAAGATGTTCCTGCACATGAAGATGTTCCTACACAGCAGCCATTGAGGATGTTCCTACACAGCAGCCAATGAAAATGTTCCTACACAGCAGCCAGATTGTGACATCACAGAGCATCCCTGTGATGTCACAATCTGGCTGCTGTGTAAGAACATTTTCATTGGCTGCTGTGTAGGAACATCCTCAATGGCTGCTGTGTAGGAACATCTTCATTGGCTGCTGTGTAGGAACAGTCTCATTGGCTGCTGTGTCTATCTATCTATCTATCTATCTATCTATCTATCTATCTATCTATCTATCTATCTATCTATCTATCTATCTATCTATCTATCTATCTATCTATCTATCTATCTATCTATCTATCTATCTATATGTCTTTATCTCTATCTATCTATCTAGTGACTCTCAGGGCGGCGCGGCCCCCTTTCATACCCTTCCTGGACGATGAAGATGTTCCTGCACATGAAGATGTTCCTACACAGCAGCCATTGAGGATGTTCCTACACAGCAGCCAATGAAAATGTTCCTACACAGCAGCCATTGAGGATGTTCCTACACAGCAGCCAATGAAAATGTTCCTACACAGCAGCCAGATTGTGACATCACAGAGCATCCCTGTGATGTCACAATCTGGCTGCTGTGTAAGAACATTTTCATTGGCTGCTGTGTAGGAACATCCTCAATGGCTGCTGTGTAGGAACATCTTCATTGGCTGCTGTGTAGGAACAGTCTCATTGGCTGCTGTGTCTATCTATCTATCTATCTATCTATCTATCTATCTATCTATCTATCTATCTATCTATCTATCTATCTATCTATCTATATGTCTCTATCTCTATCTATCTATCTAGTGACTCTCAGGGCGGCGCGGCCCCCTTTTATACCCTTCCTGGACGATGAAGATGTTCCTGCACATGAAGATGTTCCTACACAGCAGCCATTGAGGATGTTCCTACACAGCAGCCAATGAAAATGTTCCTACACAGCAGCCAGATTGTGACATCACAGAGCATCCCTGTGATGTCACAATCTGGCTGCTGTGTAAGAACATTTTCATTGGCTGCTGTGTAGGAACATCCTCAATGGCTGCTGTGTAGGAACATCTTCATTGGCTGCTGTGTAGGAACAGTCTCATTGGCTGCTGTGTCTATCTATCTATCCATCTATCTATCTATCTATCTATCTATCTATCTATCTATCTATCTATCTATCTATCTATCTATCTATCTATCTATCTATCTATCTATCTATCTATCTATCTATCTATCTATCTATCTATCTATATGTCTCTATCTCTATCTATCTATCTAGTGACTCTTAGGGCGGCGCGGCCCCCTTTTATACCCTTCCTGGACGATGAAGATGTTCCTGCACATGAAGATGTTCCTACACAGCAGCCATTGAGGATGTTCCTACACAGCAGCCAATGAAAATGTTCCTACACAGCAGCCAGATTGTGACATCACAGAGCATCCCTGTGATGTCACAATCTGGCTGCTGTGTAGGAACATTTTCATTGGCTGCTGTGTAGGAACATCCTCAATGGCTGCTGTGTAGGAACATCTTCATTGGCTGCTGTGTAGGAACAGTCTCAGTGGCTGCTGTGTCTATCTATCTATCTATCTATCTATCTATCTATCTATCTATCTATCTATCTATCTATCTATCTATCTATCTATCTATCTATCTATCTATCTATCTATCTATCTATCTATATGTCTCTATCTCTATCTATCTATCTAGTGACTCTCAGGGCGGCGCGGCCCCCTTTTATACCCTTCCTGGACGATGAAGATGTTCCTGCACATGAAGATGTTCCTACACAGCAGCCATTGAGGATGTTCCTACACAGCAGCCAATGAAAATGTTCCTACACAGCAGCCAGATTGTGACATCACAGAGCATCCCTGTGATGTCACAATCTGGCTGCTGTGTAAGAACATTTTCATTGGCTGCTGTGTAGGAACATCCTCAATGGCTGCTGTGTAGGAACATCTTCATTGGCTGCTGTGTAGGAACAGTCTCATTGGCTGCTGTGTCTATCTATCTATCTATCTATCTATCTATCTATCTATCTATCTATCTATCTATCTATCTATCTATCTATCTATCTATCTATCTATCTATATGTCTCTATCTCTATCTATCTATCTAGTGACTCTCAGGGCGGCGCGGCCCCCTTTTATACCCTTCCTGGACGATGAAGATGTTCCTGCACATGAAGATGTTCCTACACAGCAGCCATTGAGGATGTTCCTACACAGCAGCCAATGAAAATGTTCCTACACAGCAGCCAGATTGTGACATCACAGAGCATCCCTGTGATGTCACAATCTGGCTGCTGTGTAAGAACATTTTCATTGGCTGCTGTGTAGGAACATCCTCAATGGCTGCTGTGTAGGAACATCTTCATTGGCTGCTGTGTAGGAACAGTCTCATTGGCTGCTGTGTCTATCTATCTATCTATCTATCTATCTATCTATCTATCTATCTATCTATCTATCTATCTATCTATCTATCTATCTATCTATCTATCTATCTATCTATCTATCTATATGTCTATATGTCTCTATCTCTATCTATCTATCTAGTGACTCTCAGGGCGGCGCGGCCCCCTTTTATACCCTTCCTGGACGATGAAGATGTTCCTGCACATGAAGATGTTCCTACACAGCAGCCATTGAGGATGTTCCTACACAGCAGCCAATGAAAATGTTCCTACACAGCAGCCAGATTGTGACATCACAGAGCATCCCTGTGATGTCACAATCTGGCTGCTGTGTAAGAACATTTTCATTGGCTGCTGTGTAGGAACATCCTCAATGGCTGCTGTGTAGGAACATCTTCATTGGCTGCTGTGTAGGAACAGTCTCATTGGCTGCTGTGTCTATCTATCTATCTATCTATCTATCTATCTATCTATCTATCTATCTATCTATCTATCTATCTATCTATCTATCTATCTATCTATCTATCTATCTATCTATATGTCTCTATCTCTATCTATCTATCTAGTGACTCTCAGGGCGGCGCGGCCCCCTTTTATACCCTTCCTGGACGATGAAGATGTTCCTGCACATGAAGATGTTCCTACACAGCAGCCATTGAGGATGTTCCTACACAGCAGCCAATGAAAATGTTCCTACACAGCAGCCAGATTGTGACATCACAGAGCATCCCTGTGATGTCACAATCTGGCTGCTGTGTAGGAACATTTTCATTGGCTGCTGTGTAGGAACATCCTCAATGGCTGCTGTGTAGGAACATCTTCATTGGCTGCTGTGTAGGAACAGTCTCATTGGCTGCTGTGTCTATCTATCTATCTTTCTATCTATCTATCTATCTATCTATCTATCTATCTATCTATCTATCTATCTATCTATCTATCTATCTATCTATCTATCTATCTATCTATCTATCTATCTATCTATCTATCTATCTATATGTCTCTATCTCTATCTATCTATCTAGTGACTCTCAGGGCGGCGCGGCCCCCTTTTATACCCTTCCTGGACGATGAAGATGTTCCTGCACATGAAGATGTTCCTACACAGCAGCCATTGAGGATGTTCCTACACAGCAGCCAATGAAAATGTTCCTACACAGCAGCCAGATTGTGACATCACAGAGCATCCCTGTGATGTCACAATCTGGCTGTGCTGTAAGAACATTTTCATTGGCTGCTGTGTAGGAACATCCTCAATGGCTGCTGTGTAGGAACATCTTCATTGGCTGCTGTGTAGGAACAGTCTCATTGGCTGCTGTGTCTATCTATCTATCTATCTATCTATCTATCTATCTATCTATCTATCTATCTATCTATCTATCTATCTATCTATCTATCTATCTATATGTCTCTATCTCTATCTATCTATCTAGTGACTCTTAGGGCGGCGCGGCCCCCTTTTATACCCTTCCTGGACGATGAAGATGTTCCTGCACATGAAGATGTTCCTACACAGCAGCCATTGAGGATGTTCCTACACAGCAGCCAATGAAAATGTTCCTACACAGCAGCCAGATTGTGACATCACAGAGCATCCCTGTGATGTCACAATCTGGCTGCTGTGTAGGAACATTTTCATTGGCTGCTGTGTAGGAACATCCTCAATGGCTGCTGTGTAGGAACATCTTCATTGGCTGCTGTGTAGGAACAGTCTCATTGGCTGCTGTGTCTATCTATCTATCTATCTATCTATCTATCTATCTATCTATCTATCTATCTATCTATCTATCTATCTATATGTCTCTATCTCTATCTATCTATCTAGTGACTCTCAGGGCGGCGCGGCCCCCTTTTATACCCTTCCTGGACGATGAAGATGTTCCTGCACATGAAGATGTTCCTACACAGCAGCCATTGAGGATGTTCCTACACAGCAGCCAATGAAAATGTTCCTACACAGCAGCCAGATTGTGACATCACAGAGCATCCCTGTGATGTCACAATCTGGCTGCTGTGTAAGAACATTTTCATTGGCTGCTGTGTAGGAACATCCTCAATGGCTGCTGTGTAGGAACATCTTCATTGGCTGCTGTGTAGGAACAGTCTCATTGGCTGCTGTGTCTATCTATCTATCTATCTATCTATCTATCTATCTATCCATCTATCTATCTATCTATCTATCTATCTATCTATCTATCTATCTATCTATCTATCTATCTATCTATCTATCTATCTATCTATCAATCTATCTATATGTCTCTATCTCTATCTATCTATCTAGTGACTCTCAGGGCGGCGCGGCCCCCTTTTATACCCTTCCTGGACGATGAAGATGTTCCTGCACATGAAGATGTTCCTACACAGCAGCCATTGAGGATGTTCCTACACAGCAGCCAATGAAAATGTTCCTACACAGCAGCCAGATTGTGACATCACAGAGCATCCCTGTGATGTCACAATCTGGCTGCTGTGTAAGAACATTTTCATTGGCTGCTGTGTTGGAACATCCTCAATGGCTGCTGTGTAGGAACATCTTCATTGGCTGCTGTGTAGGAACAGTCTCATTGGCTGCTGTGTCTATCTATCTATCTATCTATCTATCTATCTATCTATCTATCTATCTATCTATCTATCTATCTATCTATCTATCTATCTATCTATCTATCTATCTATCTATCTATCTATCTATCTATCTCTATCTATCTATCTAGTGACTCTTAGGGCGGCGCGGCCCCCTTTTATACCCTTCCTGGACGATGAAGATGTTCCTGCACATGAAGATGTTCCTACACAGCAGCCATTGAGGATGTTCCTACACAGCAGCCAATGAAAATGTTCCTACACAGCAGCCAGATTGTGACATCACAGAGCATCCCTGTGATGTCACAATCTGGCTGCTGTGTAGGAACATTTTCATTGGCTGCTGTGTAGGAACATCCTCAATGGCTGCTGTGTAGGAACATCTTCATTGGCTGCTGTGTAGGAACAGTCTCATTGGCTGCTGTGTCTATCTATCTATCTATCTATCTATCTATCTATCTATCTATCTATCTATCTATCTATCTATCTATCTATCTATCTATCTATCTATCTATCTATCTATCTATATGTCTCTATCTCTATCTATCTATCTAGTGACTCTCAGGGCGGCGCGGCCCCCTTTTATACCCTTCCTGGACGATGAAGATGTTCCTGCACATGAAGATGTTCCTACACAGCAGCCATTGAGGATGTTCCTACACAGCAGCCAATGAAAATGTTCCTACACAGCAGCCAGATTGTGACATCACAGAGCATCCCTGTGATGTCACAATCTGGCTGCTGTGTAAGAACATTTTCATTGGCTGCTGTGTTGGAACATCCTCAATGGCTGCTGTGTAGGAACATCTTCATTGGCTGCTGTGTAGGAACAGTCTCATTGGCTGCTGTGTCTATCTATCTATCTATCTATCTATCTATCTATCTATCTATCTATCTATCTATCTATCTATCTATCTATCTATCTATCTATCTATCTATCTATTTATCTATCTATCTATCTATCTATCTATCTATCTATCTATCTATCTATCTATCTATCTATCTATCTATCTATCTATCTATCTATATGTCTCTATCTCTATCTATCTATCTAGTGACTCTCAGGGCGGCGCGGCCCCCTTTTATACCCTTCCTGGACGATGAAGATGTTCCTGCACATGAAGATGTTCCTACACAGCAGCCATTGAGGATGTTCCTACACAGCAGCCAATGAAAATGTTCCTACACAGCAGCCAGATTGTGACATCACAGAGCATCCCTGTGATGTCACAATCTGGCTGCTGTGTAAGAACATTTTCATTGGCTGCTGTGTAGGAACATCCTCAATGGCTGCTGTGTAGGAACATCTTCATTGGCTGCTGTGTAGGAACAGTCTCATTGGCTGCTGTGTCTATCTATCTATCCATCTTTCTATCTATCTATCTATCTATCTATCTATCTATCTATCTATCTATCTATCTATCTATCTATCTATCTATCTATCTATCTATCTATCTATCTATCTATCTATCTATCTATCTATCTATCTATATGTCTCTATCTCTATCTATCTATCTAGTGACTCTTAGGGCGGCGCGGCCCCCTTTTATACCCTTCCTGGACGATGAAGATGTTCCTGCACATGAAGATGTTCCTACACAGCAGCCATTGAGGATGTTCCTACACAGCAGCCAATGAAAATGTTCCTACACAGCAGCCAGATTGTGACATCACAGAGCATCCCTGTGATGTCACAATCTGGCTGCTGTGTAGGAACATTTTCATTGGCTGCTGTGTAGGAACATCCTCAATGGCTGCTGTGTAGGAACATCTTCATTGGCTGCTGTGTAGGAACAGTCTCATTGGCTGCTGTGTCGATCTATCTATCTATCTATCTATCTATCTATCTATCTATCTATCTATCTATCTATCTATCTATCTATCTATCTATCTATCTATCTATCTATCTATCTATCTATCTATCTATCTATCTATCTATCTATCTATATGTCTCTATCTCTATCTATCTATCTAGTGACTATTAGGGCGGCGCGGCCCCCTTTTATACCCTTCCTGGACGATGAAGATGTTCCTGCACATGAAGATGTTCCTACACAGCAGCCATTGAGGATGTTCCTACACAGCAGCCAATGAAAATGTTCCTACACAGCAGCCAGATTGTGACATCACAGAGCATCCCTGTGATGTCACAATCTGGCTGCTGTGTAAGAACATTTTCATTGGCTGCTGTGTAGGAACATCCTCAATGGCTGCTGTGTAGGGACATCTTCATTGGCTGCTGTGTAGGAACAGTCTCATTGGCTGCTGTGTCTATCTATCTATCTATCTATCTATCTATCTATCTATCTATCTATCTATCTATCTATCTATCTATCAATCTATCTATCTATCTATCTATCTATCTATCTATCTATCTATCTATCTATCTATCTATCTATCTATATGTCTCTATCTCTATCTATCTATCTAGTGACTCTTAGGGCGGCGCGGCCCCCTTTTATACCCTTCCTGGACGATGAAGATGTTCCTGCACATGAAGATGTTCCTACACAGCAGCCATTGAGGATGTTCCTACACAGCAGCCAATGAAAATGTTCCTACACAGCAGCCAGATTGTGACATCACAGAGCATCCCTGTGATGTCACAATCTGGCTGCTGTGTAGGAACATTTTCATTGGCTGCTGTGTAGGAACATCCTCAATGGCTGCTGTGTAGGAACATCTTCATTGGCTGCTGTGTAGGAACAGTCTCATTGGCTGCTGTGTCTATCTATCTATCTATCTATCTATCTATCTATCTATCTATCTATCTATCTATCTATCTATCTATCTATCTATCTATCTATCTATCTATCTATCTATCTATCTATCTATCTATCTATCTATCTATCTATATGTCTCTATCTCTATCTATCTATCTAGTGACTCTCAGGGCGGCGCGGCCCCCTTTTATACCCTTCCTGGACGATGAAGATGTTCCTGCACATGAAGATGTTCCTACACAGCAGCCATTGAGGATGTTCCTACACAGCAGCCAATGAAAATGTTCCTACACAGCAGCCAGATTGTGACATCACAGAGCATCCCTGTGATGTCACAATCTGGCTGCTGTGTAAGAACATTTTCATTGGCTGCTGTGTAGGAACATCCTCAATGGCTGCTGTGTAGGAACATCTTCATTGGCTGCTGTGTAGGAACAGTCTCATTGGCTGCTGTGTCTATCTATCTATCTATCTATCTATCTATCTATCTATCTATCTATCTATCTATCTATCTATCTATCTATCTATCTATCAATCTATCTATATGTCTCTATCTCTATCTATCTATCTAGTGACTCTCAGGGCGGCGCGGCCCCCTTTTATACCCTTCCTGGACGATGAAGATGTTCCTGCACATGAAGATGTTCCTACACAGCAGCCATTGAGGATGTTCCTACACAGCAGCCAATGAAAATGTTCCTACACAGCAGCCAGATTGTGACATCACGGAGCATCCCTGTGATGTCACAATCTGGCTGCTGTGTAAGAACATTTTCATTGGCTGCTGTGTAGGAACATCCTCAATGGCTGCTGTGTAGGAACATCTTCATTGGCTGCTGTGTAGGAACAGTCTCATTGGCTGCTGTGTCTATCTATCTATCTATCTATCTATCTATCTATCTATCTATCTATCTATCTATCTATCTATCTATCTATCTATCTATCTATCTATCTATCTATCTATTTATCTATCTATCTATCTATCTATCTATCTATCTATCTATCTATCTATCTATCTATCTATCTATCTATATGTCTCTATCTCTATCTATCTATCTAGTGACTCTCAGGGCGGCGCGGCCCCCTTTTATACCCTTCCTGGACGATGAAGATGTTCCTGCACATGAAGATGTTCCTACACAGCAGCCATTGAGGATGTTCCTACACAGCAGCCAATGAAAATGTTCCTACACAGCAGCCAGATTGTGACATCACAGAGCATCCCTGTGATGTCACAATCTGGCTGCTGTGTAAGAACATTTTCATTGGCTGCTGTGTAGGAACATCCTCAATGGCTGCTGTGTAGGAACATCTTCATTGGCTGCTGTGTAGGAACAGTCTCATTGGCTGCTGTGTCTATCTATCTATCCATCTTTCTATCTATCTATCTATCTATCTATCTATCTATCTATCTATCTATCTATCTATCTATCTATCTATCTATCTATCTATCTATCTATCTATCTATCTATCTATCTATCTATCTATCTATCTATCTATATGTCTCTATCTCTATCTATCTATCTAGTGACTCTTAGGGCGGCGCGGCCCCCTTTTATACCCTTCCTGGACGATGAAGATGTTCCTGCACATGAAGATGTTCCTACACAGCAGCCATTGAGGATGTTCCTACACAGCAGCCAATGAAAATGTTCCTACACAGCAGCCAGATTGTGACATCACAGAGCATCCCTGTGATGTCACAATCTGGCTGCTGTGTAGGAACATTTTCATTGGCTGCTGTGTAGGAACATCCTCAATGGCTGCTGTGTAGGAACATCTTCATTGGCTGCTGTGTAGGAACAGTCTCATTGGCTGCTGTGTCTATCTATCTATCTATCTATCTATCTATCTATCTATCTATCTATCTATCTATCTATCTATCTATCTATCTATCTATCTATCTATCTATCTATCTATATGTCTCTATCTCTATCTATCTATCTAGTGACTCTCAGGGCGGCGCGGCCCCCTTTTATACCCTTCCTGGACGATGAAGATGTTCCTGCACATGAAGATGTTCCTACACAGCAGCCATTGAGGATGTTCCTACACAGCAGCCAATGAAAATGTTCCTACACAGCAGCCAGATTGTGACATCACAGAGCATCCCTGTGATGTCACAATCTGGCTGCTGTGTAAGAATATTTTCATTGGCTGCTGTGTAGGAACATCCTCAATGGCTGCTGTGTAGGAACATCTTCATTGGCTGCTGTGTAGGAACAGTCTCAGTGGCTGCTGTGTCTATCTATCTATCTATCTATCTATCTATCTATCTATCTATCTATCTATCTATCTATCTATCTATCTATCCATCTATCTATCTATCTATCTATCTATCTATATGTCTCTATCTCTATCTATCTATCTAGTGACTCTCAGGGCGGCGCGGCCCCCTTTTATACCCTTCCTGGACGATGAAGATGTTCCTGCACATGAAGATGTTCCTACACAGCAGCCATTGAGGATGTTCCTACACAGCAGCCAATGAAAATGTTCCTACACAGCAGCCAGATTGTGACATCACAGAGCATCCCTGTGATGTCACAATCTGGCTGCTGTGTAAGAACATTTTCATTGGCTGCTGTGTAGGAACATCCTCAATGGCTGCTGTGTAGGAACATCTTCATTGGCTGCTGTGTAGGAACAGTCTCATTGGCTGCTGTGTCTATCTATCTATCTATCTATCTATCTATCTATCTATCTATCTATCTATCTATCTATCTATCTATCTATCTATCTATCTATCTATCTATCTATCTATCTATCTATATGTCTCTATCTCTATCTATCTATCTATCTAGTGACTCTCAGGGCGGCGCGGCCCCCTTTTATACCCTTCCTGGACGATGAAGATGTTCCTGCACATGAAGATGTTCCTACACAGCAGCCATTGAGGATGTTCCTACACAGCAGCCAATGAAAATGTTCCTACACAGCAGCCAGATTGTGACATCACAGAGCATCCCTGTGATGTCACAATCTGGCTGCTGTGTAAGAACATTTTCATTGGCTGCTGTGTAGGAACATCCTCAATGGCTGCTGTGTAGGAACATCTTCATTGGCTGCTGTGTAGGAACAGTCTCATTGGCTGCTGTGTCTATCTATCTATCCATCTTTCTATCTATCTATCTATCTATCTATCTATCTATCTATCTATCTATCTATCTATCTATCTATCTATCTATCTATCTATCTATCTATCTATCTATCTATCTATCTATCTATCTATATGTCTCTATCTCTATCTATCTATCTAGTGACTCTTAGGGCGGCGCGGCCCCCTTTTATACCCTTCCTGGACGATGAAGATGTTCCTGCACATGAAGATGTTCCTACACAGCAGCCATTGAGGATGTTCCTACACAGCAGCCAATGAAAATGTTCCTACACAGCAGCCAGATTGTGACATCACAGAGCATCCCTGTGATGTCACAATCTGGCTGCTGTGTAGGAACATTTTCATTGGCTGCTGTGTAGGAACATCCTCAATGGCTGCTGTGTAGGAACATCTTCATTGGCTGCTGTGTAGGAACAGTCTCATTGGCTGCTGTGTCTATCTATCTATCTATCTATCTATCTATCTATCTATCTATCTATCTATCTATCTATCTATCTATCTATCTATCTATCTATCTATATATCTATATGTCTCTATCTCTATCTATCTATCTAGTGACTCTCAGGGCGGCGCGGCCCCCTTTTATACCCTTCCTGGACGATGAAGATGTTCCTGCACATGAAGATGTTCCTACACAGCAGCCATTGAGGATGTTCCTACACAGCAGCCAATGAAAATGTTCCTACACAGCAGCCAGATTGTGACATCACAGAGCATCCCTGTGATGTCACAATCTGGCTGCTGTGTAAGAACATTTTCATTGGCTGCTGTGTAGGAACATCCTCAATGGCTGCTGTGAAGAACATCTTCATTGGCTGCTGTGTAGGAACAGTCTCATTGGCTGCTGTGTCTATCTATCTATCTATCTATCTATCTATCTATCTATCTATCTATCTATCTATCTATCTATCTATCTATCTATCTATCTATATGTCTCTATCTCTATCTATCTATCTAGTGACTCTCAGGGCGGCGCGGCCCCCTTTTATACCCTTCCTGGACGATGAAGATGTTCCTGCACATGAAGATGTTCCTACACAGCAGCCATTGAGGATGTTCCTACACAGCAGCCAATGAAAATGTTCCTACACAGCAGCCAGATTGTGACATCACAGAGCATCCCTGTGATGTCACAATCTGGCTGCTGTGTAAGAATATTTTCATTGGCTGCTGTGTAGGAACATCCTCAATGGCTGCTGTGTAGGAACATCTTCATTGGCTGCTGTGTAGGAACAGTCTCAGTGGCTGCTGTGTCTATCTATCTATCTATCTATCTATCTATCTATCTATCTATCTATCTATCTATCTATCTATCTATCTATCTATCTATCTATCTATCTATCTATCTATCTATCTATCTATCTATATGTCTCTATCTCTATCTATCTATCTAGTGACTCTCAGGGCGGCGCGGCCCCCTTTTATACCCTTCCTGGACGATGAAGATGTTCCTGCACATGAAGATGTTCCTACACAGCAGCCATTGAGGATGTTCCTACACAGCAGCCAATGAAAATGTTCCTACACAGCAGCCAGATTGTGACATCACAGAGCATCCCTGTGATGTCACAATCTGGCTGCTGTGTAAGAACATTTTCATTGGCTGCTGTGTAGGAACATCCTCAATGGCTGCTGTGTAGGAACATCTTCATTGGCTGCTGTGTAGGAACAGTCTCATTGGCTGCTGTGTCTATCTATCTATCTATCTATCTATCTATCTATCTATCTATCTATCTATCTATCTATCTATCTATCTATCTATCTATATGTCTCTATCTCTATCTATCTATCTATCTAGTGACTCTCAGGGCGGCGCGGCCCCCTTTTATACCCTTCCTGGACGATGAAGATGTTCCTGCACATGAAGATGTTCCTACACAGCAGCCATTGAGGATGTTCCTACACAGCAGCCAATGAAAATTTTCCTACACAGCAGCCAGATTGTGACATCACAGAGCATCCCTGTGATGTCACAATCTGGCTGCTGTGTAAGAACATTTTCATTGGCTGCTGTGTAGGAACATCCTCAATGGCTGCTGTGTAGGAACATCTTCATTGGCTGCTGTGTAGGAACAGTCTCATTGGCTGCTGTGTCTATCTATCTATCTATCTATCTATCTATCTATCTATCTATCTATCTATCTATCTATCTATCTATTTATCTATCTATCTATCTATCTATCTATCTATCTATCTATCTATCTATCTATCTATCTATCTATCTATCTATCTATATGTCTCTATCTCTTTCTATCTATCTAGTGACTCTCAGGGCGGCGCGGCCCCCTTTTATACCCTTCCTGGACGATGAAGATGTTCCTGCACATGAAGATGTTCCTACACAGCAGCCATTGAGGATGTTCCTACACAGCAGCCAATGAAAATGTTCCTACACAGCAGCCAGATTGTGACATCACAGAGCATCCCTGTGATGTCACAATCTGGCTGCTGTGTAAGAACATTTTCATTGGCTGCTGTGTAGGAACATCCTCAATGGCTGCTGTGTAGGAACATCTTCATTGGCTGCTGTGTAGGAACAGTCTCATTGGCTGCTGTGTCTATCTATCTATCCATCTATCTATCTATCTATCTATCTATCTATCTATCTATCTATCTATCTATCTATCTATCTATCTATCTATCTATCTATCTATCTATCTATCTATCTATCTATCTATCTATCTATCTATATGTCTCTATCTCTATCTATCTATCTAGTGACTCTTAGGGCGGCGCGGCCCCCTTTTATACCCTTCCTGGACGATGAAGATGTTCCTGCACATGAAGATGTTCCTACACAGCAGCCATTGAGGATGTTCCTACACAGCAGCCAATGAAAATGTTCCTACACAGCAGCCAGATTGTGACATCACAGAGCATCCCTGTGATGTCACAATCTGGCTGCTGTGTAGGAACATTTTCATTGGCTGCTGTGTAGGAACATCCTCAATGGCTGCTGTGTAGGAACATCTTCATTGGCTGCTGTGTAGGAACAGTCTCAGTGGCTGCTGTGTCTATCTATCTATCTATCTATCTATCTATCTATCTATCTATCTATCTATCTATCTATCTATCTATCTATCTATCTATCTATCTATCTATCTATCTATCTATCTATCTATATGTCTCTATCTCTATCTATCTATCTAGTGACTCTCAGGGCGGCGCGGCCCCCTTTTATACCCTTCCTGGACGATGAAGATGTTCCTGCACATGAAGATGTTCCTACACAGCAGCCATTGAGGATGTTCCTACACAGCAGCCAATGAAAATGTTCCTACACAGCAGCCAGATTGTGACATCACAGAGCATCCCTGTGATGTCACAATCTGGCTGCTGTGTAAGAACATTTTCATTGGCTGCTGTGTAGGAACATCCTCAATGGCTGCTGTGTAGGAACATCTTCATTGGCTGCTGTGTAGGAACAGTCTCATTGGCTGCTGTGTCTATCTATCTATCTATCTATCTATCTATCTATCTATCTATCTATCTATCTATCTATCTATCTATCTATCTATCTATCTATCTATTTATCTATCTATCTATCTATCTATCTATCTATCTATCTATCTATCTATCTATCTATATGTCTCTATCTCTTTCTATCTATCTAGTGACTCTCAGGGCGGCGCGGCCCCCTTTTATACCCTTCCTGGACGATGAAGATGTTCCTGCACATGAAGATGTTCCTACACAGCAGCCATTGAGGATGTTCCTACACAGCAGCCAATGAAAATGTTCCTACACAGCAGCCAGATTGTGACATCACAGAGCATCCCTGTGATGTCACAATCTGGCTGCTGTGTAAGAACATTTTCATTGGCTGCTGTGTAGGAACATCCTCAATGGCTGCTGTGTAGGAACATCTTCATTGGCTGCTGTGTAGGAACAGTCTCATTGGCTGCTGTGTCTATCTATCTATCCATCTATCTATCTATCTATCTATCTATCTATCTATCTATCTATCTATCTATCTATCTATCTATCTATCTATCTATCTATCTATCTATCTATATGTCTCTATCTCTATCTATCTATCTAGTGACTCTTAGGGCGGCGCGGCCCCCTTTTATACCCTTCCTGGACGATGAAGATGTTCCTGCACATGAAGATGTTCCTACACAGCAGCCATTGAGGATGTTCCTACACAGCAGCCAATGAAAATGTTCCTACACAGCAGCCAGATTGTGACATCACAGAGCATCCCTGTGATGTCACAATCTGGCTGCTGTGTAGGAACATTTTCATTGGCTGCTGTGTAGGAACATCCTCAATGGCTGCTGTGTAGGAACATCTTCATTGGCTGCTGTGTAGGAACAGTCTCAGTGGCTGCTGTGTCTATCTATCTATCTATCTATCTATCTATCTATCTATCTATCTATCTATCTATCTATCTATCTATCTATCTATCTATCTATCTATATGTCTCTATCTCTATCTATCTATCTAGTGACTCTCAGGGCGGCGCGGCCCCCTTTTATACCCTTCCTGGACGATGAAGATGTTCCTGCACATGAAGATGTTCCTACACAGCAGCCATTGAGGATGTTCCTACACAGCAGCCAATGAAAATGTTCCTACACAGCAGCCAGATTGTGACATCACAGAGCATCCCTGTGATGTCACAATCTGGCTGCTGTGTAAGAACATTTTCATTGGCTGCTGTGTAGGAACATCCTCAATGGCTGCTGTGTAGGAACATCTTCATTGGCTGCTGTGTAGGAACAGTCTCATTGGCTGCTGTGTCTATCTATCTATCTATCTATCTATCTATCTATCTATCTATCTATCTATCTATCTATCTATCTATCTATCTATCTATCTATCTATCTATCTATCTATCTATCTATCTATCTATCTATCTATCTATCTATCTATATGTCTCTATCTCTATCTATCTATCTATCTAGTGACTCTCAGGGCGGCGCGGCCCCCTTTTATACCCTTCCTGGACGATGAAGATGTTCCTGCACATGAAGATGTTCCTACACAGCAGCCATTGAGGATGTTCCTACACAGCAGCCAATGAAAATGTTCCTACACAGCAGCCATATTGTGACATCACAGAGCATCCCTGTGATGTCACAATCTGGCTGCTGTGTAAGAACATTTTCATTGGCTGCTGTGTAGGAACATCCTCAATGGCTGCTGTGTAGGAACATCTTCATTGGCTGCTGTGTAGGAACAGTCTCATTGGCTGCTGTGTCTATCTATCTATCTATCTATCTATCTATCTATCTATCTATCTATCTATCTATCTATCTATCTATCTATATGTCTCTATCTCTATCTATCTATCTAGTGACTCTCAGGGCGGCGCGGCCCCCTTTTATACCCTTCCTGGACGATGAAGATGTTCCTGCACATGAAGATGTTCCTACACAGCAGCCATTGAGGATGTTCCTACACAGCAGCCAATGAAAATGTTCCTACACAGCAGCCAGATTGTGACATCACAGAGCATCCCTGTGATGTCACAATCTGGCTGCTGTGTAGGAACATTTTCATTGGCTGCTGTGTAGGAACATCCTCAATGGCTGCTGTGTAGGAACATCTTCATTGGCTGCTGTGTAGGAACAGTCTCATTGGCTGCTGTGTCTATCTATCTATCTATCTATCTATCTATCTATCTATCTATCTATCTATCTATCTATCTATCTATCTATCTATCTATCTATCTATCTATCTATCTATCTATCTATATGTCTCTATCTCTATCTATCTATCTATCTAGTGACTCTCAGGGCGGCGCGGCCCCCTTTTATACCCTTCCTGGACGATGAAGATGTTCCTGCACATGAAGATGTTCCTACACAGCAGCCATTGAGGATGTTCCTACACAGCAGCCAATGAAAATTTTCCTACACAGCAGCCAGATTGTGACATCACAGAGCATCCCTGTGATGTCACAATCTGGCTGCTGTGTAAGAACATTTTCATTGGCTGCTGTGTAGGAACATCCTCAATGGCTGCTGTGTAGGAACATCTTCATTGGCTGCTGTGTAGGAACAGTCTCATTGGCTGCTGTGTCTATCTATCTATCTATCTATCTATCTATCTATCTATCTATCTATCTATCTATCTATCTATCTATCTATTTATCTATCTATCTATCTATCTATCTATCTATCTATCTATCTATCTATATGTCTCTATCTCTTTCTATCTATCTAGTGACTCTCAGGGCGGCGCGGCCCCCTTTTATACCCTTCCTGGACGATGAAGATGTTCCTGCACATGAAGATGTTCCTACACAGCAGCCATTGAGGATGTTCCTACACAGCAGCCAATGAAAATGTTCCTACACAGCAGCCAGATTGTGACATCACAGAGCATCCCTGTGATGTCACAATCTGGCTGCTGTGTAAGAACATTTTCATTGGCTGCTGTGTAGGAACATCCTCAATGGCTGCTGTGTAGGAACATCTTCATTGGCTGCTGTGTAGGAACAGTCTCATTGGCTGCTGTGTCTATCTATCTATCCATCTATCTATCTATCTATCTATCTATCTATCTATCTATCTATCTATCTATCTATCTATCTATCTATCTATCTATCTATCTATCTATCTATCTATCTATCTATCTATATGTCTCTATCTCTATCTATCTATCTAGTGACTCTTAGGGCGGCGCGGCCCCCTTTTATACCCTTCCTGGACGATGAAGATGTTCCTGCACATGAAGATGTTCCTACACAGCAGCCATTGAGGATGTTCCTACACAGCAGCCAATGAAAATGTTCCTACACAGCAGCCAGATTGTGACATCACAGAGCATCCCTGTGATGTCACAATCTGGCTGCTGTGTAGGAACATTTTCATTGGCTGCTGTGTAGGAACATCCTCAATGGCTGCTGTGTAGGAACATCTTCATTGGCTGCTGTGTAGGAACAGTCTCATTGGCTGCTGTGTCTATCTATCTATCTATCTATCTATCTATCTATCTATCTATCTATCTATCTATCTATCTATCTATCTATCTATCTATCTATCTATATGTCTCTATCTCTATCTATCTATCTAGTGACTCTCAGGGCGGCGCGGCCCCCTTTTATACCCTTCCTGGACGATGAAGATGTTCCTGCACATGAAGATGTTCCTACACAGCAGCCATTGAGGATGTTCCTACACAGCAGCCAATGAAAATGTTCCTACACAGCAGCCAGATTGTGACATCACAGAGCATCCCTGTGATGTCACAATCTGGCTGCTGTGTAAGAACATTTTCATTGGCTGCTGTGTAGGAACATCCTCAATGGCTGCTGTGTAGGAACATCTTCATTGGCTGCTGTGTAGGAACAGTCTCATTGGCTGCTGTGTCTATCTATCTATCTATCTATCTATCTATCTATCTATCTATCTATCTATCTATCTATCTATCTATCTATCTATCTATCTATCTATCTATCTATCTATCTATCTATCTATCTATATGTCTCTATCTCTATCTATCTATCTATCTAGTGACTCTCAGGGCGGCGCGGCCCCCTTTTATACCCTTCCTGGACGATGAAGATGTTCCTGCACATGAAGATGTTCCTACACAGCAGCCATTGAGGATGTTCCTACACAGCAGCCAATGAAAATGTTCCTACACAGCAGCCATATTGTGACATCACAGAGCATCCCTGTGATGTCACAATCTGGCTGCTGTGTAAGAACATTTTCATTGGCTGCTGTGTAGGAACATCCTCAATGGCTGCTGTGTAGGAACATCTTCATTGGCTGCTGTGTAGGAACAGTCTCATTGGCTGCTGTGTCTATCTATCTATCTATCTATCTATCTATCTATCTATCTATCTATCTATCTATCTATCTATCTATCTATCTATCTATCTATCTATATGTCTCTATCTCTATCTATCTATCTAGTGACTCTCAGGGCGGCGCGGCCCCCTTTTATACCCTTCCTGGACGATGAAGATGTTCCTGCACATGAAGATGTTCCTACACAGCAGCCATTGAGGATGTTCCTACACAGCAGCCAATGAAAATGTTCCTACACAGCAGCCAGATTGTGACATCACAGAGCATCCCTGTGATGTCACAATCTGGCTGCTGTGTAGGAACATTTTCATTGGCTGCTGTGTAGGAACATCCTCAATGGCTGCTGTGTAGGAACATCTTCATTGGCTGCTGTGTAGGAACAGTCTCATTGGCTGCTGTGTCTATCTATCTATCTATCTATCTATCTATCTATCTATCTATCTATCTATCTATCTATCTATCTATCTATCTATCTATCTATATGTCTCTATCTCTATCTATCTATCTAGTGACTCTCAGGGCGGCGCGGCCCCCTTTTATACCCTTCCTGGACGATGAAGATGTTCCTGCACATGAAGATGTTCCTACACAGCAGCCATTGAGGATGTTCCTACACAGCAGCCAATGAAAATGTTCCTACACAGCAGCCAGATTGTGACATCACAGAGCATCCCTGTGATGTCACAATCTGGCTGCTGTGTAGGAACATTTTCATTGGCTGCTGTGTAGGAACATCCTCAATGGCTGCTGTGTAGGAACATCTTCATTGGCTGCTGTGTAGGAACAGTCTCATTGGCTGCTGTGTCTATCTATCTATCTATCTATCTATCTATCTATCTATCTATCTATCTATCTATCTATCTATCTATCTATCTATCTATCTATCTATCTATCTATCTATCTATCTATCTATCTATCTATCTATATGTCTCTATCTCTATCTATCTATCTAGTGACTCTCAGGGCGGCGCGGCCCCCTTTTATACCCTTCCTGGACGATGAAGATGTTCCTGCACATGAAGATGTTCCTACACAGCAGCCATTGAGGATGTTCCTACACAGCAGCCAATGAAAATGTTCCTACACAGCAGCCAGATTGTGACATCACAGAGCATCCCTGTGATGTCACAATCTGGCTGCTGTGTAAGAACATTTTCATTGGCTGCTGTGTAGGAACATCCTCAATGGCTGCTGTGTAGGAACATCTTCATTGGCTGCTGTGTAGGAACAGTCTCATTGGCTGCTGTGTCTATCTATCTATCTATCTATCTATCTATCTATCTATCTATCTATCTATCTATCTATCTATCTATATGTCTCTATCTCTATCTATCTATCTAGTGACTCTTAGGGCGGCGCGGCCCCCTTTTATACCCTTCCTGGACGATGAAGATGTTCCTGCACATGAAGATGTTCCTACACAGCAGCCATTGAGGATGTTCCTAAACAGCAGCCAATGAAAATGTTCCTACACAGCAGCCAGATTGTGACATCACAGAGCATCCCTGTGATGTCACAATCTGGCTGCTGTGTAAGAACATTTTCATTGGCTGCTGTGTAGGAACATCCTCAATGGCTGCTGTGTAGGAACATCTTCATTGGCTGCTGTGTAGGAACAGTCTCATTGGCTGCTGTGTCTATCTATCTATCTATCTATCTATCTATCTATCTATCTATCTATCTATCTATCTATCTATCTATCTATCTATATGTCTCTATCTCTATCTATCTATCTATCTAGTGACTCTCAGGGCGGCGCGGCCCCCTTTTATACCCTTCCTGGACGATGAAGATGTTCCTGCACATGAAGATGTTCCTACACAGCAGCCATTGAGGATGTTCCTACACAGCAGCCAATGAAAATGTTCCTACACAGCAGCCATATTGTGACATCACAGAGCATCCCTGTGATGTCACAATCTGGCTGCTGTGTAAGAACATTTTCATTGGCTGCTGTGTAGGAACATCCTCAATGGCTGCTGTGTAGGAACATCTTCATTGGCTGCTGTGTAGGAACAGTCTCATTGGCTGCTGTGTCTATCTATCTATCTATCTATCCATCTATCTATCTATCTATCTATCTATCTATCTATCTATCTATCTATCTATCTATCTATATGTCTCTATCTCTATCTATCTATCTAGTGACTCTCAGGGCGGCGCGGCCCCCTTTTATACCCTTCCTGGACGATGAAGATGTTCCTGCACATGAAGATGTTCCTACACAGCAGCCATTGAGGATGTTCCTACACAGCAGCCAATGAAAATGTTCCTACACAGCAGCCAGATTGTGACATCACAGAGCATCCCTGTGATGTCACAATCTGGCTGCTGTGTAGGAACATTTTCATTGGCTGCTGTGTAGGAACATCCTCAATGGCTGCTGTGTAGGAACATCTTCATTGGCTGCTGTGTAGGAACAGTCTCATTGGCTGCTGTGTCTATCTATCTATCTATCTATCTATCTATCTATCTATCTATCTATCTATCTATCTATCTATCTATCTATCTATCTATCTATCTATCTATCTATATGTCTCTATCTCTATCTATCTATCTAGTGACTCTCAGGGCGGCGCGGCCCCCTTTTATACCCTTCCTGGACGATGAAGATGTTCCTGCACATGAAGATGTTCCTACACAGCAGCCATTGAGGATGTTCCTACACAGCAGCCAATGAAAATGTTCCTACACAGCAGCCAGATTGTGACATCACAGAGCATCCCTGTGATGTCACAATCTGGCTGCTGTGTAGGAACATTTTCATTGGCTGCTGTGTAGGAACATCCTCAATGGCTGCTGTGTAGGAACATCTTCATTGGCTGCTGTGTAGGAACAGTCTCATTGGCTGCTGTGTCTATCTATCTATCTATCTATCTATCTATCTATCTATCTATCTATCTATCTATCTATCTATCTATCTATCTATCTATCTATCTATCTATCTATATGTCTCTATCTCTATCTATCTATCTAGTGACTCTCAGGGCGGCGCGGCCCCCTTTTATACCCTTCCTGGACGATGAAGATGTTCCTGCACATGAAGATGTTCCTACACAGCAGCCATTGAGGATGTTCCTACACAGCAGCCAATGAAAATGTTCCTACACAGCAGCCAGATTGTGACATCACAGAGCATCCCTGTGATGTCACAATCTGGCTGCTGTGTAAGAACATTTTCATTGGCTGCTGTGTAGGAACATCCTCAATGGCTGCTGTGTAGGAACATCTTCATTGGCTGCTGTGTAGGAACAGTCTCATTGGCTGCTGTGTCTATCTATCTATCTATCTATCTATCTATCTATCTATCTATCTATCTATCTATCTATCTATCTATCTATCTATCTATCTATCTATATGTCTCTATCTCTATCTATCTATCTAGTGACTCTTAGGGCGGCGCGGCCCCCTTTTATACCCTTCCTGGACGATGAAGATGTTCCTGCACATGAAGATGTTCCTACACAGCAGCCATTGAGGATGTTCCTAAACAGCAGCCAATGAAAATGTTCCTACACAGCAGCCAGATTGTGACATCACAGAGCATCCCTGTGATGTCACAATCTGGCTGCTGTGTAGGAACATTTTCATTGGCTGCTGTGTAGGAACATCCTCAATGGCTGCTGTGTAGGAACAGTCTCATTGGCTGCTGTGTCTATCTATCTATCTATCTATCTATCTATCTATCTATCTATCTATCTATCTATCTATCTATCTATCTATCTATCTATCTATCTATCTATCTATATGTCTCTATCTCTATCTATCTATCTAGTGACTCTCAGGGCGGCGCGGCCCCCTTTTATACCCTTCCTGGACGATGAAGATGTTCCTGCACATGAAGATGTTCCTACACAGCAGCCATTGAGGATGTTCCTACACAGCAGCCAATGAAAATGTTCCTACACAGCAGCCAGATTGTGACATCACAGAGCATCCCTGTGATGTCACAATCTGGCTGCTGTGTAAGAACATTTTCATTGGCTGCTGTGTAGGAACATCCTCAATGGCTGCTGTGTAGGAACATCTTCATTGGCTGCTGTGTAGGAACAGTCTCATTGGCTGCTGTGTCTATCTATCTATCTATCTATCTATCTATCTATCTATCTATCTATCTATCTATCTATCTATCTATCTATCTATCTATCTATCTATCTATCTATCTATATGTCTCTATCTCTATCTATCTATCTAGTGACTCTCAGGGCGGCGCGGCCCCCTTTTATACCCTTCCTGGACGATGAAGATGTTCCTGCACATGAAGATGTTCCTACACAGCAGCCATTGAGGATGTTCCTACACAGCAGCCAATGAAAATGTTCCTACACAGCAGCCAGATTGTGACATCACAGAGCATCCCTGTGATGTCACAATCTGGCTGCTGTGTAAGAACATTTTCATTGGCTGCTGTGTAGGAACATCCTCAATGGCTGCTGTGTAGGAACATCTTCATTGGCTGCTGTGTAGGAACAGTCTCATTGGCTGCTGTGTCTATCTATCTATCTATCTATCTATCTATCTATCTATCTATCTATCTATCTATCTATCTATCTATCTATCTATCTATCTATCTATCTATCTATCAATCTATCTATATGTCTCTATCTCTATCTATCTATCTAGTGACTCTCAGGGCGGCGCGGCCCCCTTTTATACCCTTCCTGGACGATGAAGATGTTCCTGCACATGAAGATGTTCCTACACAGCAGCCATTGAGGATGTTCCTACACAGCAGCCAATGAAAATGTTCCTACACAGCAGCCAGATTGTGACATCACAGAGCATCCCTGTGATGTCACAATCTGGCTGCTGTGTAAGAACATTTTCATTGGCTGCTGTGTAGGAACATCCTCAATGGCTGCTGTGTAGGAACATCTTCATTGGCTGCTGTGTAGGAATAGTCTCATTGGCTGCTGTGTCTATCTATCTATCTATCTATCTATCTATCTATCTATCTATCTATCTATCTATCTATCTATCTATCTATCTATCTATCTATCTATCTATTTATCTATCTATCTATCTATCTATCTATCTATCTATCTATCTATATGTCTCTATCTCTATCTATCTATCTAGTGACTCTCAGGGCGGCGCGGCCCCCTTTTATACCCTTCCTGGACGATGAAGATGTTCCTGCACATGAAGATGTTCCTACACAGCAGCCATTGAGGATGTTCCTACACAGCAGCCAATGAAAATGTTCCTACACAGCAGCCAGATTGTGACATCACAGAGCATCCCTGTGATGTCACAATCTGGCTGCTGTGTAGGAACATTTTCATTGGCTGCTGTGTAGGAACATCCTCAATGGCTGCTGTGTAGGAACATCTTCATTGGCTGCTGTGTAGGAACAGTCTCATTGGCTGCTGTGTCTATCTATCTATCTATCTATCTATCTATCTATCTATCTATCTATCTATCTATCTATCTATCTATCTATCTATCTATCTATCTATCTATATGTCTCTATCTCTATCTATCTATCTAGTGACTCTCAGGGCGGCGCGGCCCCCTTTTATACCCTTCCTGGACGATGAAGATGTTCCTGCACATGAAGATGTTCCTACACAGCAGCCATTGAGGATGTTCCTACACAGCAGCCAATGAAAATGTTCCTACACAGCAGCCAGATTGTGACATCACAGAGCATCCCTGTGATGTCACAATCTGGCTGCTGTGTAAGAACATTTTCATTGGCTGCTGTGTAGGAACATCCTCAATGGCTGCTGTGTAGGAACATCTTCATTGGCTGCTGTGTAGGAACAGTCTCATTGGCTGCTGTGTCTATCTATCTATCTATCTATCTATCTATCTATCTATCTATCTATCTATCTATCTATCTATCTATATGTCTCTATCTCTATCTATCTATCTAGTGACTCTTAGGGCGGCGCGGCCCCCTTTTATACCCTTCCTGGACGATGAAGATGTTCCTGCACATGAAGATGTTCCTACACAGCAGCCATTGAGGATGTTCCTAAACAGCAGCCAATGAAAATGTTCCTACACAGCAGCCAGATTGTGACATCACAGAGCATCCCTGTGATGTCACAATCTGGCTGCTGTGTAGGAACATTTTCATTGGCTGCTGTGTAGGAACATCCTCAATGGCTGCTGTGTAGGAACATCTTCATTGGCTGCTGTGTAGGAACAGTCTCATTGGCTGCTGTGTCTATCTATCTATCTATCTATCTATCTATCTATCTATCTATCTACAGATGTGGGAACATAAGAATGTAACTTGACCCGCGGTATTCTAACAGGCGCTTTACGTCATTCCGCACCACCGCTCGCCTGCCCATAGGGGCGCAGTAATACCACTCATTGACCCATTGCTGGCTCGCACATTAGATTAGCCTACCGTTCTCAAACTCCTTGTTGTCTGTCTGGTTGTAATTTAATTATTACGAACAAAGCCTATCTATTTATAGTTTCTATCTCTGTAACTGTCGCCGGGTCTATATCTGTTAACTGTCGGGACAAGTAGAAGTTTAATACATTAGGTTAACTGAGTGTTCTCATATGGAACATGGCATCAGGACGAGTAAGATGGCTAACGGAGATGACCAGAGATGTGTTTGAAATGGTTCACTCACTCCCTCCCTATTACCATGGATGTATTGAGTGCGACTCATAGTGAACTACATGGGGAATGATTTAACAGTTTTGGGACACTACATGGAATATAACTGCGTAAGATATTCATGACTCAAACAAGCAGACGCGCCGATCACAGATGGCAGCAGGTTGAAATATCAGGTAGTATTCAGGTTCCATGTTTAGTTGAATGATAAATCCCATATAAATGGTTGGAATTCTAATGATGTGCAAGTGTGATTTTGTCAACTTTGCTGTCTGCTAATAGCAGGCTGTGAAGCTGCACGATGAGACCGTGATAGCACGTTAGCTCACGACAGCAGCTTCCATAATATTAACGGTAGCTGTCGGTGGCTAAAAAGCAGATAGCTAACTTTACAACAATGATTCCTGTAGCTATTTTGATGCTATAAGTTCAACTTCTGTTTCTCGGGCAGGAACGGAGACGAACTCGCATTAGCAGCAAAGCAGCTAGAGGAATGATCGCGCGGTCTCTTTAGCCCTGAGACCATCAGGCAGGCAGCAGGAGGTCGTTGAAGGCTTTATATATTATTATGATATTATGTCTAATAATACATTCGTTGAAAGTACACAGGCTGATCTACTATACGGAATTGGACCGAGGAGTGTTCTCATATGGAACTAGGCTGCGCGCCCGCCCGCGACAAGAGCTGAATTGTAGTCAGCTTGCCCCGCTGCGCGCAGGACGCGTGCGTCCCCCGCTCCGAGCAGAACGCAGGCGGAATGTCGCTCCCCGTCTGAAACGGCCTTGACTCCTGGAATCCCAAGGTCTTTCATATTGAAATTCTCTTGATGGTCTGGGAAGAGACGTGTTAAGGGAGTGCATCAGTCGTGATCCTTGACAGTAGATACCAGCCTGCGCTGCGCTCAGAACAAAGTTGGATGAATGGATGGACTTTTTGGAATCCTGGAAAATGTTTATTGCGCTCTAAAATCATGAAAGCATAAATGTAAAAATGCAGCAACAGAAGTAGTCTAGATGAATCCGTGTATCGTTCGTTCTTTGGTTTTTCTGTTTCAAAACGAAATTGGAAAAACCAAAAAACGAGTGAATTTTCGTTTTTCCGTTTTGGTTTTAAAACGAAAAAAGAGAAAAACCAAACCGAGAAAAACCGAGATGATTTGGTTTGGTTTTTCAAAACGGAAAAACCAAAAATCAGAAAAACTAACTCTGTGTGGTTTGTTTTGGTTTGCGTTCGGTGTACGCTCGGCGCATATACCGGCTGCTGCCGGGTGGGCGTCATCTGCCTGTCATCCATGGACTGACTATGAAACGTGCCTAACCCCCGAGTCGCTCTGGCTCCTTCAGACCGTAACACATCTAGAAATCACCAGGGGGGTGGTTATTCTACCTACGGCTCTGGGAACAAAGGGTGCTGTTCCTAAATAAACTAGGTTGATGCAAACTTTTGGCTTCTTCGATCAGTCCATTTTGAGGCAGCATTCCAGGGTGCTGAACAGATCGACACATGCGTAGCCTACAGCATTCATAATTGGCTACATTGTTGATGGAAAATACTCTTTTACATTCTAAGTGCCTTATATATATTTCATATATTTTCATTTATGAATCACCAGTGACAGGCCTACTTGTGTTCCCCACAAAAGTGCCGTTGCGCACGCAGTAGAATGTCTGACTCTGAAAACATCAACTGACGCAAATAATGTCCAATAAATAATGTCCTTAAATAATTAAGCTGTCGGACGGCGGTACACCTGGACCAAGGTAGACCTTGTAGTGCATATTTTTCGGTGTTGTCCCCACTGGACCCGCCCGCGAGATGGAACAGGTTTGACCATGATTATTCTGCAACCATCCCTTATTTGAATGGACATACAGTATAAGATACAGTAGTTCATCCCCATCAAATGTGTGTAACTACCCCCGGATCATTATATACAATAGTCTGCATTAACCAATAGCCCTAGCTGTGCGTAATTGGATGTGATTGCCATTTGGATAGCTGTTGGATAGTCTGTCATCACACACACGAGCAACGGGGAGTTGGTGCATTGGGTATCAGGCCACCACGGTTGGCCATGTATTCATACTCTATCATATGGGCCATTTTTGTTGCCTATACATGTTGTTTGTTGTGCCATCTTGAATGTGTCCTTTGCTATTATTTCTAGCCTACCTGTCACATTGTCCCGTGCATCTGTGAGCTGTTGATATTTGGTGGGCATGGCTTCGACTCCTGCTCTCCATGCATATCTCAGCGTTTTCCCCATTATGTTTGTTGGGGTCACGGCATCATGTAATGTTATTTCTTTTTTTTTCCATTTAATTTATTTTCCGATTTTTTATCAGGGTTATTGTAGGCCTACATTATTTGCGTCAGTTGATGTTTTCAGAGTCAGACATTCTACTGCGTGCGCAATGGCACTTTTGTGGGGAACACAAGTAGGCCTGTCACTGGTGATTCATAAATGAAAATATATGAAATATATATAAGGCACTTAGAATGTAAAAGAGTATTTTCCATCAACAACGTAGCCAATTATGAATGCTGTAGGCTACGCATGTGTCGATCGGTTCAGCACCCTGGAATGCTGCCTCAAAATGGACTGATCGAAGAAGCCAAAAGTTTGCATCAACCTAGTTTATTTAGGAACAGCACCCTTTGTTCCCAGAGCCGTAGGTAGAATAACCACCCCCCTGGTGATTTCTAGATGTGTTACGGTCTGAAGGAGCCAGAGCGACTCGGGGGTTAGGCACGTTTCATAGTCAGTCCATGGATGACAGGCAGATGACGCCCACCCGGCAGCAGCCGGTATATGCGCCGAGCGTACACCGAACGCAAACCAAAACAAACCACACAGAGTTAGTTTTTCTGATTTTTGGTTTTTCCGTTTTGAAAAACCAAACCAAATCATCTCGGTTTTTCTCGGTTTGGTTTTTCTCTTTTTTCGTTTTAAAACCAAAACGGAAAAACGAAAATTCACTCGTTTTTTGTTTTTTCCAATTTCGTTTTGAAACAGAAAAACCAAAGAACGAACCATACACGGATTTAGATGAGATGGTGGTTTAAATGAATGGCAACACATAAATTCAATGGCCGGTCATGGCAAAGCACCCACTAACGCAGGCTACCCCCCTCCCACGATCCAGGGCTAGGAACCGGTTCATCCAGTTTATTTGAATATAAAAGAATTTGGGGGGGGGGGGGGGGGGGTTACAATAGTCTAGTCCAGGTTCGCTGGAGGACCTGTATTTTCAGTGTTTGCTGGTAGCGGACTGCATCGATCAATGCAATGACTCTTCAGTTTTACCCTTTTCATCAATAAAACATCATTTTTACAACCATGTCTCATTGATTGGGAAGGCATTTAGAGCTGCCGGTCTATTAGCCTACATTCGGACTCAGAGGATGACTTAGGCTAACTGTTTATTGAGAAACAATTGGCTATATAAAGAAATACCACAATGCATGTAGTCTAGATATATTACATTATGGTTATACACTTTATGGTAGACTGCCCTCTCGCTCGCTAAGCAGGCTACATTGTGGCTTTTTTGTTCATCGCCTATAGGCTACACATTAGAAAAATGTTTTTTTTTATATAGACCTAGAAGGAATCATTTCCTATTTTAATACAATTCAAATTCTGCTTAGAGGGAATTATTTTCAACGGACATTATGACCTGAGCATAATTAATAATTATCTAAGTTAATATAGGCCTATGAGAACGCAACGCTTTTTACGATAGGCTAGGCCTATGCGTCTTGTGATTGTACTGTAGCCTAGGCTACAACTTAAGGCTTGCCCTATTGAATTCATTTTATAGCCTACTAGGCTACTCATTATTATCGAATTATCTAGTTGATATATGAATAAAACAATAAGCCGTTTTAATGGCTATGGGCTACTAGTTGTAGCTATATGATGCGCTCTGCTCTTATACGCACGGTTGAGACGGCAGCTCAAATACACAGCCAACTGGAGATGTCGCGTCTGGGGAGGCTCTGCGTCTCTCCACCATTCCCCAGCGAGTCCAAGCTCCCTCAATGAATAATACTTAGGCCTATTTATAATAGCCTACATAGCGCGAAACTGTGCATATAATAGGCTGTAGCCAGCGCGAAACTGCGCATTCCCTATAGCCCTATAGCCGTTCATTGAACAGCTGGCGGCCGGTATACATAAATAAAAACATACACGATATTTTGTTATTTGAATGATCTTGAATATATATATTCAAGATCATTCAAATAACAACATATTGTGTATGTTTTTTTCATTTATAATTTAACAATAGGGGGTGCAACAGAACACAATTTTAGGGAAAGTCATTGACAGGCGGACTTCAATGTTTTATTAAAATATAGTTATGTGCAAATGAAAACCCACAATCGTCCTATGGACCTTACCCCGATTTTGGAAATCAGATAAAGGCGTTCACAAGACCATTTCAATAATCGCATTATTACAATTATCGGTTGATGTCTCACTGTCAAACCTGCCGCTATGCACAAGATAGTTAATGTCCGGATATGATTGGCAATGAGTGATCTTTACTCATGGCGACTATTTCAATTTTGTATGGATCCACACCTCCGATCAAGCTTATTTTTTCTTTGTATCGTGCTGAAGCCATATAGCCTACTGCGCTCAGACTTGGCTACATTAGCTGGTGCCCTGGCTTCAAATTTACTTCCGGGGTTTACGAGTAGCCTAACAGTTGAATGCGTTCCAGAAACAAAACGCAAAACCCTCACGTTCACCATATCTTTACTAACAAATATATTTACAATACTGTTATTTTGCGCATTTGACCTAACAGACACCACGTCTTGACCCGACGTCAGTTGCCGAGATAGATAGGCTACTGTAGGCCTAGATATATTATAGGTGTTCGTAATAATTAAATTACATCGAGGTGGATAAAACATGTGTTTGAGAACAAGGTAATAATAACAATTAAACGTTATTTGTATAGCCCCTTTCATACAGATACCTTCAGCTCAAAGTGCTTTACAACAGAGCATTTAAATTAAAGAATGTGAAATTTAATGATGCTTCATTCGTAGACTATAGGAGAAAAACACAGAGCCCAGCCTGCTAAATCTACTCAAAGACGCCACCTGGCGGTGGTGCATCACTAAAACGAAATAACACCCGTCTGAAATCCCACGAGATTTCCAACGGGATTTCCCTGCCAAATACCGCGACGTGAAATGCTGCAGCAAGTTACATTCTTATGTTCCCACATCTGTATCTATCTATCTATCTATCTATCTATCTATCTATCTATCTATATGTCTCTATCTCTATCTATCTATCTAGTGACTCTCAGGGCGGCGCGGCCCCCTTTTATACCCTTCCTGGACGATGAAGATGTTCCTGCACATGAAGATGTTCCTACACAGCAGCCATTGAGGATGTTCCTACACAGCAGCCAATGAAAATGTTCCTACACAGCAGCCAGATTGTGACATCACAGAGCATCCCTGTGATGTCACAATCTGGCTGCTGTGTAAGAACATTTTCATTGGCTGCTGTGTAGGAACATCCTCAATGGCTGCTGTGTAGGAACATCTTCATTGGCTGCTGTGTAGGAACAGTCTCATTGGCTGCTGTGTCTATCTATCTATCTATCTATCTATCTATCTATCTATCTATCTATCTATCTATCTATCTATCTATCTATCTATCTATCTATCTATCTATATGTCTCTATCTCTATCTATCTATCTAGTGACTCTCAGGGCGGCGCGGCCCCCTTTTATACCCTTCCTGGACGATGAAGATGTTCCTGCACATGAAGATGTTCCTACACAGCAGCCATTGAGGATGTTCCTACACAGCAGCCAATGAAAATGTTCCTACACAGCAGCCAGATTGTGACATCACAGAGCATCCCTGTGATGTCACAATCTGGCTGCTGTGTAAGAACATTTTCATTGGCTGCTGTGTAGGAACATCCTCAATGGCTGCTGTGTAGGAACATCTTCATTGGCTGCTGTGTAGGAACAGTCTCATTGGCTGCTGTGTCTATCTATCTATCTATCTATCTATCTATCTATTTATCTATCTATCTATCTATCTATCTATCTATCTATCTATCTATCTATCTATCTATCTATCTATCTATCTATCTATCTATCTATATGTCTCTATCTCTATCTATCTATCTAGTGACTCTCAGGGCGGCGCGGCCCCCTTTTATACCCTTCCTGGACGATGAAGATGTTCCTGCACATGAAGATGTTCCTACACAGCAGCCATTGAGGATGTTCCTACACAGCAGCCAATGAAAATGTTCCTACACAGCAGCCAGATTGTGACATCACAGAGCATCCCTGTGATGTCACAATCTGGCTGCTGTGTAAGAACATTTTCATTGGCTGCTGTGTAGGAACATCCTCAATGGCTGCTGTGTAGGAACATCTTCATTGGCTGCTGTGTAGGAACAGTCTCATTGGCTGCTTTGTCTATCTATCTATCTATCTATCTATCTATCTATCTATCTATCTATCTATCTATCTATCTATCTATCTATCTATCTATCTATCTATCTATCTATCTATCTATCTATCTATCTATATGTCTCTATCTCTATCTATCTATCTAGTGACTCTTAGGGCGGCGCGGCCCCCTTTTATACCCTTCCTGGACGATGAAGATGTTCCTGCACATGAAGATGTTCCTACACAGCAGCCATTGAGGATGTTCCTACACAGCAGCCAATGAAAATGTTCCTACACAGCAGCCAGATTGTGACATCACAGAGCATCCCTGTGATGTCACAATCTGGCTGCTGTGTAAGAACATTTTCATTGGCTGCTGTGTAGGAACATCCTCAATGGCTGCTGTGTAGGAACATCTTCATTGGCTGCTGTGTAGGAACAGTCTCATTGGCTGCTGTGTCTATCTATCTATCTATCTATCTATCTATCTATCTATCTATCTATCTATCTATCTATCTATCTATCTATCTATCTATATGTCTCTATCTCTATCTATCTATCTAGTGACTCTTAGGGCGGCGCGGCCCCCTTTTATACCCTTCCTGGACGATGAAGATGTTCCTGCACATGAAGATGTTCCTACACAGCAGCCATTGAGGATGTTCCTAAACAGCAGCCAATGAAAATGTTCCTACACAGCAGCCAGATTGTGACATCACAGAGCATCCCTGTGATGTCACAATCTGGCTGCTGTGTAGGAACATTTTCATTGGCTGCTGTGTAGGAACATCCTCAATGGCTGCTGTGTAGGAACATCTTCATTGGCTGCTGTGTAGGAACAGTCTCATTGGCTGCTGTGTCTATCTATCTATCTATCTATCTATCTATCTATCTATCTATCTATCTATCTATCTATCTATCTATCTATCTATCTATCTATCTATCTATCTATCTATCTATATGTCTCTATCTCTATCTATCTATCTAGTGACTCTCAGGGCGGCGCGGCCCCCTTGTATACCCTTCCTGGACGATGAAGATGTTCCTGCACATGAAGATGTTCCTACACAGCAGCCATTGAGGATGTTCCTACACAGCAGCCAATGAAAATGTTCCTACACAGCAGCCAGATTGTGACATCACAGAGCATCCCTGTGATGTCACAATCTGGCTGCTGTGTAAGAACATTTTCATTGGCTGCTGTGTAGGAACATCCTCAATGGCTGCTGTGTAGGAACATCTTCATTGGCTGCTGTGTAGGAACAGTCTCATTGGCTGCTGTGTCTATCTATCTATCTATCTATCTATCTATCTATCTATCTATCTATCTATCTATCTATCTATCTATCTATCTATCTATCTATCTATCTATCTATCTATATGTCTCTATCTCTATCTATCTATCTAGTGACTCTCAGGGCGGCGCGGCCCCCTTTTATACCCTTCCTGGACGATGAAGATGTTCCTGCACATGAAGATGTTCCTACACAGCAGCCATTGAGGATGTTCCTACACAGCAGCCAATGAAAATGTTCCTACACAGCAGCCAGATTGTGACATCACAGAGCATCCCTGTGATGTCACAATCTGGCTGCTGTGTAAGAACATTTTCATTGGCTGCTGTGTAGGAACATCCTCAATGGCTGCTGTGTAGGAACATCTTCATTGGCTGCTGTGTAGGAACAGTCTCATTGGCTGCTGTGTCTATCTATCTATCTATCTATCTATCTATTTATCTATCTATCTATCTATCTATCTATCTATCTATCTATCTATCTATCTATCTATCTATCTATCTATCTATATGTCTCTATCTCTATCTATCTATCTAGTGACTCTCAGGGCGGCGCGGCCCCCTTTTATACCCTTCCTGGACGATGAAGATGTTCCTGCACATGAAGATGTTCCTACACAGCAGCCATTGAGGATGTTCCTACACAGCAGCCAATGAAAATGTTCCTACACAGCAGCCAGATTGTGACATCACAGAGCATCCCTGTGATGTCACAATCTGGCTGCTGTGTAAGAACATTTTCATTGGCTGCTGTGTAGGAACATCCTCAATGGCTGCTGTGTAGGAACATCTTCATTGGCTGCTGTGTAGGAACAGTCTCATTGGCTGCTTTGTCTATCTATCTATCTATCTATCTATCTATCTATCTATCTATCTATCTATCTATCTATCTATCTATCTATCTATCTATCTATCTATATGTCTCTATCTCTATCTATCTATCTAGTGACTCTTAGGGCGGCGCGGCCCCCTTTTATACCCTTCCTGGACGATGAAGATGTTCCTGCACATGAAGATGTTCCTACACAGCAGCCATTGAGGATGTTCCTACACAGCAGCCAATGAAAATGTTCCTACACAGCAGCCAGATTGTGACATCACAGAGCATCCCTGTGATGTCACAATCTGGCTGCTGTGTAGGAACATTTTCATTGGCTGCTGTGTAGGAACATCCTCAATGGCTGCTGTGTAGGAACATCTTCATTGGCTGCTGTGTAGGAACAGTCTCATTGGCTGCTGTGTCTATCTATCTATCTATCTATCTATCTATCTATCTATCTATCTATCTATCTATCTATCTATCTATCTATCTATCTATCTATCTATCTATCTATCTATCTATCTATCTATCTATCTATCTATATGTCTCTATCTCTATCTATCTATCTAGTGACTCTCAGGGCGGCGCGGCCCCCTTTTATACCCTTCCTGGACGATGAAGATGTTCCTGCACATGAAGATGTTCCTACACAGCAGCCATTGAGGATGTTCCTACACAGCAGCCAATGAAAATGTTCCTACACAGCAGCCAGATTGTGACATCACAGAGCATCCCTGTGATGTCACAATCTGGCTGCTGTGTAAGAACATTTTCATTGGCTGCTGTGTAGGAACATCCTCAATGGCTGCTGTGTAGGAACATCTTCATTGGCTGCTGTGTAGGAACAGTCTCATTGGCTGCTGTGTCTATCTATCTATCTATCTATCTATCTATCTATCTATCTATCTATCTATCTATCTATCTATCTATCTATCTATCTATCTATCTATCTATCTATCTATCTATCTATATGTCTCTATCTCTATCTATCTATCTAGTGACTCTTAGGGCGGCGCGGCCCCCTTTTATACCCTTCCTGGACGATGAAGATGTTCCTGCACATGAAGATGTTCCTACACAGCAGCCATTGAGGATGTTCCTAAACAGCAGCCAATGAAAATGTTCCTACACAGCAGCCAGATTGTGACATCACAGAGCATCCCTGTGATGTCACAATCTGGCTGCTGTGTAGGAACATTTTCATTGGCTGCTGTGTAGGAACATCCTCAATGGCTGCTGTGTAGGAACATCTTCATTGGCTGCTGTGTAGGAACAGTCTCATTGGCTGCTGTGTCTATCTATCTATCTATCTATCTATCTATCTATCTATCTATCTATCTATCTATCTATCTATCTATCTATCTATCTATCTATCTATCTATCTATCTATCTATCTATCTATCTATCTATCTATCTATATGTCTCTATCTCTATCTATCTATCTAGTGACTCTCAGGGCGGCGCGGCCCCCTTTTATACCCTTCCTGGACGATGAAGATGTTCCTGCACATGAAGATGTTCCTACACAGCAGCCATTGAGGATGTTCCTACACAGCAGCCAATGAAAATGTTCCTACACAGCAGCCAGATTGTGACATCACAGAGCATCCCTGTGATGTCACAATCTGGCTGCTGTGTAAGAACATTTTCATTGGCTGCTGTGTAGGAACATCCTCAATGGCTGCTGTGTAGGAACATCTTCATTGGCTGCTGTGTAGGAACAGTCTCATTGGCTGCTGTGTCTATCTATCTATCTATCTATCTATCTATCTATCTATCTATCTATCTATCTATCTATCTATCTATCTATCTATCTATCTATCTATCTATCTATCTATCTATCTATCTATCTATCTATATGTCTCTATCTCTATCTATCTATCTAGTGACTCTCAGGGCGGCGCGGCCCCCTTTTATACCCTTCCTGGACGATGAAGATGTTCCTGCACATGAAGATGTTCCTACACAGCAGCCATTGAGGATGTTCCTACACAGCAGCCAATGAAAATGTTCCTACACAGCAGCCAGATTGTGACATCACAGAGCATCCCTGTGATGTCACAATCTGGCTGCTGTGTAAGAACATTTTCATTGGCTGCTGTGTAGGAACATCCTCAATGGCTGCTGTGTAGGAACATCTTCATTGGCTGCTGTGTAGGAACAGTCTCATTGGCTGCTGTGTCTATCTATCTATCTATCTATCTATCTATCTATCTATCTATCTATCTATCTATCTATCTATCTATCTATCTATCTATCTATCTATCTATCTATCTATCTATCTATATGTCTCTATCTCTATCTATCTATCTAGTGACTCTCAGGGCGGCGCGGCCCCCTTTTATTCCCTTCCTGGACGATGAAGATGTTCCTGCACATGAAGATGTTCCTACACAGCAGCCATTGAGGATGTTCCTACACAGCAGCCAATGAAAATGTTCCTACACAGCAGCCAGATTGTGACATCACAGAGCATCCCTGTGATGTCACAATCTGGCTGCTGTGTAAGAACATTTTCATTGGCTGCTGTGTAGGAACATCCTCAATGGCTGCTGTGTAGGAACATCTTCATTGGCTGCTGTGTAGGAACAGTCTCATTGGCTGCTGTGTCTATCTATCTATCTATCTATCTATCTATCTATCTATCTATCTATCTATCTATCTATCTATCTATCTATCTATCTATCAATCTATCTATATGTCTCTATCTCTATCTATCTATCTAGTGACTCTCAGGGCGGCGCGGCCCCCTTTTATACCCTTCCTGGACGATGAAGATGTTCCTGCACATGAAGATGTTCCTACACAGCAGCCATTGAGGATGTTCCTACACAGCAGCCAATGAAAATGTTCCTACACAGCAGCCAGATTGTGACATCACAGAGCATCCCTGTGATGTCACAATCTGGCTGCTGTGTAAGAACATTTTCATTGGCTGCTGTGTAGGAACATCCTCAATGGCTGCTGTGTAGGAACATCTTCATTGGCTGCTGTGTAGGAACAGTCTCATTGGCTGCTGTGTCTATCTATCTATCTATCTATCTATCTATCTATCTATCTATCTATCTATCTATCTATCTATCTATCTATCTATCTATCTATCTATCTATCTATCTATCTATCTATCTATCTATCTATCTATCTATCTATCTATATGTCTCTATCTCTATCTATCTATCTAGTGACTCTCAGGGCGGCGCGGCCCCCTTTTATTCCCTTCCTGGACGATGAAGATGTTCCTGCACATGAAGATGTTCCTACACAGCAGCCATTGAGGATGTTCCTACACAGCAGCCAATGAAAATGTTCCTACACAGCAGCCAGATTGTGACATCACAGAGCATCCCTGTGATGTCACAATCTGGCTGCTGTGTAAGAACATTTTCATTGGCTGCTGTGTAGGAACATCCTCAATGGCTGCTGTGTAGGAACATCTTCATTGGCTGCTGTGTAGGAACAGTCTCATTGGCTGCTGTGTCTATCTATCTATCTATCTATCTATCTATCTATCTATCTATCTATCTATCTATCTATCTATCTATCTATCTATCTATCTATCTATCTATCTATCTATCTATCTATCAATCTATCTATATGTCTCTATCTCTATCTATCTATCTAGTGACTCTCAGGGCGGCGCGGCCCCCTTTTATACCCTTCCTGGACGATGAAGATGTTCCTGCACATGAAGATGTTCCTACACAGCAGCCATTGAGGATGTTCCTACACAGCAGCCAATGAAAATGTTCCTACACAGCAGCCAGATTGTGACATCACAGAGCATCCCTGTGATGTCACAATCTGGCTGCTGTGTAAGAACATTTTCATTGGCTGCTGTGTAGGAACATCCTCAATGGCTGCTGTGTAGGAACATCTTCATTGGCTGCTGTGTAGGAACAGTCTCATTGGCTGCTGTGTCTATCTATCTATCTATCTATCTATCTATCTATCTATCTATCTATCTATCTATCTATCTATCTATCTATCTATCTATCTATCTATCTATCTATCTATCTATCTATCTATCTATCTATCTATCTATCTATCTATCTATCTATCTATCTATCTATCTATCTATCTATCTATATGTCTCTATCTCTATCTATCTATCTAGTGACTCTCAGGGCGGCGCGGCCCCCTTTTATACCCTTCCTGGACGATGAAGATGTTCCTGCACATGAAGATGTTCCTACACAGCAGCCATTGAGGATGTTCCTACACAGCAGCCAATGAAAATGTTCCTACACAGCAGCCAGATTGTGACATCACAGAGCATCCCTGTGATGTCACAATCTGGCTGCTGTGTAAGAACATTTTCATTGGCTGCTGTGTAGGAACATCCTCAATGGCTGCTGTGTAGGAACATCTTCATTGGCTGCTGTGTAGGAACAGTCTCATTGGCTGCTGTGTCTATCTATCTATCCATCTTTCTATCTATCTATCTATCTATCTATCTATCTATCTATCTATCTATCTATCTATCTATCTATCTATCTATCTATCTATCTATCTATCTATCTATCTATCTATCTATATGTCTCTATCTCTATCTATCTATCTAGTGACTCTTAGGGCGGCACGGCCCCCTTTTATACCCTTCCTGGACGATGAAGATGTTCCTGCACATGAAGATGTTCCTACACAGCAGCCATTGAGGATGTTCCTACACAGCAGCCAATGAAAATGTTCCTACACAGCAGCCAGATTGTGACATCACAGAGCATCCCTGTGATGTCACAATCTGGCTGCTGTGTAGGAACATTTTCATTGGCTGCTGTGTAGGAACATCCTCAATGGCTGCTGTGTAGGAACATCTTCATTGGCTGCTGTGTAGGAACAGTCTCATTGGCTGCTGTGTCTATCTATCTATCTATCTATCTATCTATCTATCTATCTATCTATCTATCTATCTATCTATCTATCTATCTATCTATCTATCTATCTATCTATCTATCTATCTATCTATATGTCTCTATCTCTATCTATCTATCTAGTGACTCTCAGGGCGGCGCGGCCCCCTTTTATACCCTTCCTGGACGATGAAGATGTTCCTGCACATGAAGATGTTCCTACACAGCAGCCATTGAGGATGTTCCTACACAGCAGCCAATGAAAATGTTCCTACACAGCAGCCAGATTGTGACATCACAGAGCATCCCTGTGATGTCACAATCTGGCTGCTGTGTAAGAACATTTTCATTGGCTGCTGTGTAGGAACATCCTCAATGGCTGCTGTGTAGGAACATCTTCATTGGCTGCTGTGTAGGAACAGTCTCATTGGCTGCTGTGTCTATCTATCTATCTATCTATCTATCTATCTATCTATCTATCTATCTATCTATCTATCTATCTATCTATCTATCTATCTATCTATCTATCTATCTATCTATCTATCTATCTATCTATATGTCTCTATCTCTATCTATCTATCTAGTGACTCTTAGGGCGGCGCGGCCCCCTTTTATACCCTTCCTGGACGATGAAGATGTTCCTGCACATGAAGATGTTCCTACACAGCAGCCATTGAGGATGTTCCTAAACAGCAGCCAATGAAAATGTTCCTACACAGCAGCCAGATTGTGACATCACAGAGCATCCCTGTGATGTCACAATCTGGCTGCTGTGTAGGAACATTTTCATTGGCTGCTGTGTAGGAACATCCTCAATGGCTGCTGTGTAGGAACATCTTCATTGGCTGCTGTGTAGGAACAGTCTCATTGGCTGCTGTGTCTATCTATCTATCTATCTATCTATCTATCTATCTATCTATCTATCTATCTATCTATCTATCTATCTATCTATCTATCTATCTATCTATCTATCTATCTATCTATCTATCTATCTATCTATCTATCTATCTATATGTCTCTATCTCTATCTATCTATCTAGTGACTCTCAGGGCGGCGCGGCCCCCTTTTATACCCTTCCTGGACGATGAAGATGTTCCTGCACATGAAGATGTTCCTACACAGCAGCCATTGAGGATGTTCCTACACAGCAGCCAATGAAAATGTTCCTACACAGCAGCCAGATTGTGACATCACAGAGCATCCCTGTGATGTCACAATCTGGCTGCTGTGTAAGAACATTTTCATTGGCTGCTGTGTAGGAACATCCTCAATGGCTGCTGTGTAGGAACATCTTCATTGGCTGCTGTGTAGGAACAGTCTCATTGGCTGCTGTGTCTATCTATCTATCTATCTATCTATCTATCTATCTATCTATCTATCTATCTATCTATATGTCTCTATCTCTATCTATCTATCTAGTGACTCTTAGGGCGGCGCGGCCCCCTTTTATACCCTTCCTGGACGATGAAGATGTTCCTGCACATGAAGATGTTCCTACACAGCAGCCATTGAGGATGTTCCTAAACAGCAGCCAATGAAAATGTTCCTACACAGCAGCCAGATTGTGACATCACAGAGCATCCCTGTGATGTCACAATCTGGCTGCTGTGTAGGAACATTTTCATTGGCTGCTGTGTAGGAACATCCTCAATGGCTGCTGTGTAGGAACATCTTCATTGGCTGCTGTGTAGGAACAGTCTCATTGGCTGCTGTGTCTATCTATCTATCTATCTATCTATCTATCTATCTATCTATCTATCTATCTATCTATCTATCTATCTATCTATCTATCTATCTATCTATCTATCTATCTATCTATCTATCTATATGTCTCTATCTCTATCTATCTATCTAGTGACTCTCAGGGCGGCGCGGCCCCCTTTTATACCCTTCCTGGACGATGAAGATGTTCCTGCACATGAAGATGTTCCTACACAGCAGCCATTGCGGATGTTCCTACACAGCAGCCAATGAAAATGTTCCTACACAGCAGCCAGATTGTGACATCACAGAGCATCCCTGTGATGTCACAATCTGGCTGCTGTGTAAGAACATTTTCATTGGCTGCTGTGTAGGAACATCCTCAATGGCTGCTGTGTAGGAACATCTTCATTGGCTGCTGTGTAGGAACAGTCTCATTGGCTGCTGTGTCTATCTATCTATCTATCTATCTATCTATCTATCTATCTATCTATCTATCTATCTATCTATCTATCTATCTATCTATCTATATGTCTCTATCTCTATCTATCTATCTAGTGACTCTTAGGGCGGCGCGGCCCCCTTTTATACCCTTCCTGGACGATGAAGATGTTCCTGCACATGAAGATGTTCCTACACAGCAGCCATTGAGGATGTTCCTACACAGCAGCCAATGAAAATGTTCCTACACAGCAGCCAGATTGTGACATCACAGAGCATCCCTGTGATGTCACAATCTGGCTGCTGTGTAGGAACATTTTCATTGGCTGCTGTGTAGGAACATCCTCAATGGCTGCTGTGTAGGAACATCTTCATTGGCTGCTGTGTAGGAACAGTCTCATTGGCTGCTGTGTCTATCTATCTATCTATCTATCTATCTATCTATCTATCTATCTATCTATCTATCTATCTATCTATCTATCTATCTATCTATATGTCTCTATCTCTATCTATCTATCTAGTGACTCTCAGGGCGGCGCGGCCCCCTTTTATACCCTTCCTGGACGATGAAGATGTTCCTGCACATGAAGATGTTCCTACACAGCAGCCATTGAGGATGTTCCTACACAGCAGCCAATGAAAATGTTCCTACACAGCAGCCAGATTGTGACATCACAGAGCATCCCTGTGATGTCACAATCTGGCTGCTGTGTAAGAACATTTTCATTGGCTGCTGTGTAGGAACATCCTCAATGGCTGCTGTGTAGGAACATCTTCATTGGCTGCTGTGTAGGAACAGTCTCATTGGCTGCTGTGTCTATCTATCTATCTATCTATCTATCTATCTATCTATCTATCTATCTATCTATCTATCTATCTATCTATCTATCTATCTATATGTCTCTATCTCTATCTATCTATCTAGTGACTCTTAGGGCGGCGCGGCCCCCTTTTATACCCTTCCTGGACGATGAAGATGTTCCTGCACATGAAGATGTTCCTACACAGCAGCCATTGAGGATGTTTCTAAACAGCAGCCAATGAAAATGTTCCTACACAGCAGCCAGATTGTGACATCACAGAGCATCCCTGTGATGTCACAATCTGGCTGCTGTGTAGGAACATTTTCATTGGCTGCTGTGTAGGAACATCCTCAATGGCTGCTGTGTAGGAACATCTTCATTGGCTGCTGTGTAGGAACAGTCTCATTGGCTGCTGTGTCTATCTATCTATCTATCTATCTATCTATCTATCTATCTATCTATCTATCTATCTATCTATCTATCTATCTATCTATCTATCTATCTATCTATCTATCTATCTATCTATCTATCTATCTATATGTCTCTATCTCTATCTATCTATCTAGTGACTCTTAGGGCGGCGCGGCCCCCTTTTATACCCTTCCTGGACGATGAAGATGTTCCTGCACATGAAGATGTTCCTACACAGCAGCCATTGAGGATGTTCCTACACAGCAGCCAATGAAAATGTTCCTACACAGCAGCCAGATTGTGACATCACAGAGCATCCCTGTGATGTCACAATCTGGCTGCTGTGTAGGAACATTTTCATTGGCTGCTGTGTAGGAACATCCTCAATGGCTGCTGTGTAGGAACATCTTCATTGGCTGCTGTGTAGGAACAGTCTCATTGGCTGCTGTGTCTATCTATCTATCTATCTATCTATCTATCTATCTATCTATCTATCTATCTATCTATCTATCTATCTATCTATCTATCTATCTATCTATCTATCTATCTATCTATCTATCTATCTATCTATATGTCTCTATCTCTATCTATCTATCTAGTGACTCTCAGGGCGGCGCGGCCCCCTTTTATACCCTTCCTGGACGATGAAGATGTTCCTGCACATGAAGATGTTCCTACACAGCAGCCATTGAGGATGTTCCTACACAGCAGCCAATGAAAATGTTCCTACACAGCAGCCAGATTGTGACATCACAGAGCATCCCTGTGATGTCACAATCTGGCTGCTGTGTAAGAACATTTTCATTGGCTGCTGTGTAGGAACATCCTCAATGGCTGCTGTGTAGGAACATCTTCATTGGCTGCTGTGTAGGAACAGTCTCATTGGCTGCTGTGTCTATCTATCTATCTATCTATCTATCTATCTATCTATCTATCTATCTATCTATCTATCTATCTATCTATCTATCTATATGTCTCTATCTCTATCTATCTATCTATCTAGTGACTCTCAGGGCGGCGCGGCCCCCTTTTATACCCTTCCTGGACGATGAAGATGTTCCTGCACATGAAGATGTTCCTACACAGCAGCCATTGAGGATGTTCCTACACAGCAGCCAATGAAAATGTTCCTACACAGCAGCCAGATTGTGACATCACAGAGCATCCCTGTGATGTCACAATCTGGCTGCTGTGTAAGAACATTTTCATTGGCTGCTGTGTAGGAACATCCTCAATGGCTGCTGTGTAGGAACATCTTCATTGGCTGCTGTGTAGGAACAGTCTCATTGGCTGCTGTGTCTATCTATCTATCTATCTATCTATCTATCTATCTATCTATCTATCTATCTATCTATCTATCTATCTATCTATCTATCTATATGTCTCTATCTCTATCTATCTATCTAGTGACTCTTAGGGCGGCGCGGCCCCCTTTTATACCCTTCCTGGACGATGAAGATGTTCCTGCACATGAAGATGTTCCTACACAGCAGCCATTGAGGATGTTTCTAAACAGCAGCCAATGAAAATGTTCCTACACAGCAGCCAGATTGTGACATCACAGAGCATCCCTGTGATGTCACAATCTGGCTGCTGTGTAGGAACATTTTCATTGGCTGCTGTGTAGGAACATCCTCAATGGCTGCTGTGTAGGAACATCTTCATTGGCTGCTGTGTAGGAACAGTCTCATTGGCTGCTGTGTCTATCTATCTATCTATCTATCTATCTATCTATCTATCTATCTATCTATCTATCTATCTATCTATCTATCTATCTATCTATCTATCTATCTATCTATCTATCTATATGTCTCTATCTCTATCTATCTATCTAGTGACTCTTAGGGCGGCGCGGCCCCCTTTTATACCCTTCCTGGACGATGAAGATGTTCCTGCACATGAAGATGTTCCTACACAGCAGCCATTGAGGATGTTCCTACACAGCAGCCAATGAAAATGTTCCTACACAGCAGCCAGATTGTGACATCACAGAGCATCCCTGTGATGTCACAATCTGGCTGCTGTGTAGGAACATTTTCATTGGCTGCTGTGTAGGAACATCCTCAATGGCTGCTGTGTAGGAACATCTTCATTGGCTGCTGTGTAGGAACAGTCTCATTGGCTGCTGTGTCTATCTATCTATCTATCTATCTATCTATCTATCTATCTATCTATCTATCTATCTATCTATCTATCTATCTATCTATCTATCTATCTATATGTCTCTATCTCTATCTATCTATCTAGTGACTCTCAGGGCGGCGCGGCCCCCTTTTATACCCTTCCTGGACGATGAAGATGTTCCTGCACATGAAGATGTTCCTACACAGCAGCCATTGAGGATGTTCCTACACAGCAGCCAATGAAAATGTTCCTACACAGCAGCCAGATTGTGACATCACAGAGCATCCCTGTGATGTCACAATCTGGCTGCTGTGTAAGAACATTTTCATTGGCTGCTGTGTAGGAACATCCTCAATGGCTGCTGTGTAGGAACATCTTCATTGGCTGCTGTGTAGGAACATCTTCATTGGCTGCTGTGTAGGAACAGTCTCATTGGCTGCTGTGTCTATCTATCTATCTATCTATCTATCTATCTATCTATCTATCTATCTATATGTCTCTATCTCTATCTATCTATCTAGTGACTCTCAGGGCGGCGCGGCCCCCTTTTATACCCTTCCTGGACGATGAAGATGTTCCTGCACATGAAGATGTTCCTACACAGCAGCCATTGAGGATGTTCCTACACAGCAGCCAATGAAAATGTTCCTACACAGCAGCCAGATTGTGACATCACAGAGCATCCCTGTGATGTCACAATCTGGCTGCTGTGTAAGAACATTTTCATTGGCTGCTGTGTAGGAACATCCTCAATGGCTGCTGTGTAGGAACATCTTCATTGGCTGCTGTGTAGGAACAGTCTCATTGGCTGCTGTGTCTATCTATCTATCTATCTATCTATCTATCTATCTATCTATCTATCTATCTATCTATCTATCTATCTATCTATCTATCTATCTATCTATCTATCTATCTATCTATCTATCTATATGTCTCTATCTCTATCTATCTATCTAGTGACTCTCAGGGCGGCGCGGCCCCCTTTTATACCCTTCCTGGACGATGAAGATGTTCCTGCACATGAAGATGTTCCTACACAGCAGCCATTGAGGATGTTCCTACACAGCAGCCAATGAAAATGTTCCTACACAGCAGCCAGATTGTGACATCACAGAGCATCCCTGTGATGTCACAATCTGGCTGCTGTGTAAGAACATTTTCATTGGCTGCTGTGTAGGAACATCCTCAATGGCTGCTGTGTAGGAACATCTTCATTGGCTGCTGTGTAGGAACAGTCTCATTGGCTGCTGTGTCTATCTATCTATCTATCTATCTATCTATCTATCTATCTATCTATCTATCTATCTATCTATCTATTTATCTATCTATCTATCTATCTATCTATCTATCTATCTATCTATCTATCTATCTATCTATCTATCTATCTATCTATCTATCTATATGTCTCTATCTCTATCTATCTATCTAGTGACTCTCAGGGCGGCGCGGCCCCCTTTTATACCCTTCCTGGACGATGAAGATGTTCCTGCACATGAAGATGTTCCTACACAGCAGCCATTGAGGATGTTCCTACACAGCAGCCAATGAAAATGTTCCTACACAGCAGCCAGATTGTGACATCACAGAGCATCCCTGTGATGTCACAATCTGGCTGCTGTGTAAGAACATTTTCATTGGCTGCTGTGTAGGAACATCCTCAATGGCTGCTGTGTAGGAACATCTTCATTGGCTGCTGTGTAGGAACAGTCTCATTGGCTGCTGTGTCTATCTATCTATCCATCTTTCTATCTATCTATCTATCTATCTATCTATCTATCTATCTATCTATCTATCTATCTATCTATCTATCTATCTATCTATCTATCTATCTATCTATCTATCTATCTATCTATCTATCTATCTATATGTCTCTATCTCTATCTATCTATCTAGTGACTCTTAGGGCGGCGCGGCCCCCTTTTATACCCTTCCTGGACGATGAAGATGTTCCTGCACATGAAGATGTTCCTACACAGCAGCCATTGAGGATGTTCCTAAACAGCAGCCAATGAAAATGTTCCTACACAGCAGCCAGATTGTGACATCACAGAGCATCCCTGTGATGTCACAATCTGGCTGCTGTGTAGGAACATTTTCATTGGCTGCTGTGTAGGAACATCCTCAATGGCTGCTGTGTAGGAACATCTTCATTGGCTGCTGTGTAGGAACAGTCTCATTGGCTGCTGTGTCTATCTATCTATCTATCTATCTATCTATCTATCTATCTATCTATCTATCTATCTATCTATCTATCTATCTATCTATATGTCTCTATCTCTATCTATCTATCTAGTGACTCTCAGGGCGGCGCGGCCCCCTTTTATACCCTTCCTGGACGATGAAGATGTTCCTGCACATGAAGATGTTCCTACACAGCAGCCATTGAGGATGTTCCTACACAGCAGCCAATGAAAATGTTCCTACACAGCAGCCAGATTGTGACATCACAGAGCATCCCTGTGATGTCACAATCTGGCTGCTGTGTAAGAACATTTTCATTGGCTGCTGTGTAGGAACATCCTCAATGGCTGCTGTGTAGGAACATCTTCATTGGCTGCTGTGTAGGAACAGTCTCATTGGCTGCTGTGTCTATCTATCTATCTATCTATCTATCTATCTATCTATCTATCTATCTATCTATCTATCTATCTATCTATCTATCTATCTATCTATCTATCTATCTATCTATCTATCTATCTATCTATCTATATGTCTCTATCTCTATCTATCTATCTAGTGACTCTTAGGGCGGCGCGGCCCCCTTTTATACCCTTCCTGGACGATGAAGATGTTCCTGCACATGAAGATGTTCCTACACAGCAGCCATTGAGGATGTTCCTACACAGCAGCCAATGAAAATGTTCCTACACAGCAGCCAGATTGTGACATCACAGAGCATCCCTGTGATGTCACAATCTGGCTGCTGTGTAGGAACATTTTCATTGGCTGCTGTGTAGGAACATCCTCAATGGCTGCTGTGTAGGAACATCTTCATTGGCTGCTGTGTAGGAACAGTCTCATTGGCTGCTGTGTCTATCTATCTATCTATCTATCTATCTATCTATCTATCTATCTATCTATCTATCTATCTATCTATCTATCTATCTATCTATCTATCTATCTATCTATCTATCTATCTATATGTCTCTATCTCTATCTATCTATCTAGTGACTCTCAGGGCGGCGCGGCCCCCTTTTATACCCTTCCTGGACGATGAAGATGTTCCTGCACATGAAGATGTTCCTACACAGCAGCCATTGAGGATGTTCCTACACAGCAGCCAATGAAAATGTTCCTACACAGCAGCCAGATTGTGACATCACAGAGCATCCCTGTGATGTCACAATCTGGCTGCTGTGTAAGAACATTTTCATTGGCTGCTGTGTAGGAACATCCTCAATGGCTGCTGTGTAGGAACATCTTCATTGGCTGCTGTGTAGGAACAGTCTCATTGGCTGCTGTGTCTATCTATCTATCTATCTATCTATCTATCTATCTATCTATCTATCTATCTATCTATCTATCTATCTATCTATCTATCTATCTATCTATCTATCTATCTATCTATATGTCTCTATCTCTATCTATCTATCTAGTGACTCTTAGGGCGGCGCGGCCCCCTTTTATACCCTTCCTGGACGATGAAGATGTTCCTGCACATGAAGATGTTCCTACACAGCAGCCATTGAGGATGTTTCTAAACAGCAGCCAATGAAAATGTTCCTACACAGCAGCCAGATTGTGACATCACAGAGCATCCCTGTGATGTCACAATCTGGCTGCTGTGTAGGAACATTTTCATTGGCTGCTGTGTAGGAACATCCTCAATGGCTGCTGTGTAGGAACATCTTCATTGGCTGCTGTGTAGGAACAGTCTCATTGGCTGCTGTGTCTATCTATCTATCTATCTATCTATCTATCTATCTATCTATCTATCTATCTATCTATCTATCTATCTATCTATCTATCTATCTATCTATCTATCTATATGTCTCTATCTCTATCTATCTATCTAGTGACTCTTAGGGCGGCGCGGCCCCCTTTTATACCCTTCCTGGACGATGAAGATGTTCCTGCACATGAAGATGTTCCTACACAGCAGCCATTGAGGATGTTCCTACACAGCAGCCAATGAAAATGTTCCTACACAGCAGCCAGATTGTGACATCACAGAGCATCCCTGTGATGTCACAATCTGGCTGCTGTGTAGGAACATTTTCATTGGCTGCTGTGTAGGAACATCCTCAATGGCTGCTGTGTAGGAACATCTTCATTGGCTGCTGTGTAGGAACAGTCTCATTGGCTGCTGTGTCTATCTATCTATCTATCTATCTATCTATCTATCTATCTATCTATCTATCTATCTATCTATCTATCTATCTATCTATCTATCTATCTATCTATCTATCTATCTATCTATCTATATGTCTCTATCTCTATCTATCTATCTAGTGACTCTCAGGGCGGCGCGGCCCCCTTTTATACCCTTCCTGGACGATGAAGATGTTCCTGCACATGAAGATGTTCCTACACAGCAGCCATTGAGGATGTTCCTACACAGCAGCCAATGAAAATGTTCCTACACAGCAGCCAGATTGTGACATCACAGAGCATCCCTGTGATGTCACAATCTGGCTGCTGTGTAAGAACATTTTCATTGGCTGCTGTGTAGGAACATCCTCAATGGCTGCTGTGTAGGAACATCTTCATTGGCTGCTGTGTAGGAACATCTTCATTGGCTGCTGTGTAGGAACAGTCTCATTGGCTGCTGTGTCTATCTATCTATCTATCTATCTATCTATCTATCTATCTATCTATCTATCTATCTATCTATCTATCTATCTATCTATCTATCTATCTATATGTCTCTATCTCTATCTATCTATCTAGTGACTCTCAGGGCGGCGCGGCCCCCTTTTATACCCTTCCTGGACGATGAAGATGTTCCTGCACATGAAGATGTTCCTACACAGCAGCCATTGAGGATGTTCCTACACAGCAGCCAATGAAAATGTTCCTACACAGCAGCCAGATTGTGACATCACAGAGCATCCCTGTGATGTCACAATCTGGCTGCTGTGTAAGAACATTTTCATTGGCTGCTGTGTAGGAACATCCTCAATGGCTGCTGTGTAGGAACATCTTCATTGGCTGCTGTGTAGGAACAGTCTCATTGGCTGCTGTGTCTATCTATCTATCTATCTATCTATCTATCTATCTATCTATCTATCTATCTATCTATCTATCTATCTATCTATCTATCTATCTATATGTCTCTATCTCTATCTATCTATCTAGTGACTCTTAGGGCGGCGCGGCCCCCTTTTATACCCTTCCTGGACGATGAAAATGTTCCTGCACATGAAGATGTTCCTACACAGCAGCCATTGAGGATGTTTCTAAACAGCAGCCAATGAAAATGTTCCTACACAGCAGCCAGATTGTGACATCACAGAGCATCCCTGTGATGTCACAATCTGGCTGCTGTGTAGGAACATTTTCATTGGCTGCTGTGTAGGAACATCCTCAATGGCTGCTGTGTAGGAACATCTTCATTGGCTGCTGTGTAGGAACAGTCTCATTGGCTGCTGTGTCTATCTATCTATCTATCTATCTATCTATCTATCTATCTATCTATCTATCTATCTATCTATCTATCTATCTATCTATCTATCTATCTATCTATCTATCTATCTATCTATCTATCTATCTATCTATATGTCTCTATCTCTATCTATCTATCTAGTGACTCTTAGGGCGGCGCGGCCCCCTTTTATACCCTTCCTGGACGATGAAGATGTTCCTGCACATGAAGATGTTCCTACACAGCAGCCATTGAGGATGTTCCTACACAGCAGCCAATGAAAATGTTCCTACACAGCAGCCAGATTGTGACATCACAGAGCATCCCTGTGATGTCACAATCTGGCTGCTGTGTAGGAACATTTTCATTGGCTGCTGTGTAGGAACATCCTCAATGGCTGCTGTGTAGGAACATCTTCATTGGCTGCTGTGTAGGAACAGTCTCATTGGCTGCTGTGTCTATCTATCTATCTATCTATCTATCTATCTATCTATCTATCTATCTATCTATCTATCTATCTATCTATCTATATGTCTCTATCTCTATCTATCTATCTAGTGACTCTCAGGGCGGCGCGGCCCCCTTTTATACCCTTCCTGGACGATGAAGATGTTCCTGCACATGAAGATGTTCCTACACAGCAGCCATTGAGGATGTTCCTACACAGCAGCCAATGAAAATGTTCCTACACAGCAGCCAGATTGTGACATCACAGAGCATCCCTGTGATGTCACAATCTGGCTGCTGTGTAAGAACATTTTCATTGGCTGCTGTGTAGGAACATCCTCAATGGCTGCTGTGTAGGAACATCTTCATTGGCTGCTGTGTAGGAACAGTCTCATTGGCTGCTGTGTCTATCTATCTATCTATCTATCTATCTATCTATCTATCTATCTATCTATCTATCTATCTATCTATCTATCTATCTATCTATCTATCTATCTATCTATCTATCTATCTATCTATCTATCTATATGTCTCTATCTCTATCTATCTATCTATCTAGTGACTCTCAGGGCGGCGCGGCCCCCTTTTATACCCTTCCTGGACGATGAAGATGTTCCTGCACATGAAGATGTTCCTACACAGCAGCCATTGAGGATGTTCCTACACAGCAGCCAATGAAAATGTTCCTACACAGCAGCCATATTGTGACATCACAGAGCATCCCTGTGATGTCACAATCTGGCTGCTGTGTAAGAACATTTTCATTGGCTGCTGTGTAGGAACATCCTCAATGGCTGCTGTGTAGGAACATCTTCATTGGCTGCTGTGTAGGAACAGTCTCATTGGCTGCTGTGTCTATCTATCTATCTATCTATCTATCTATCTATCTATCTATCTATCTATCTATCTATCTATCTATCTATCTATCTATCTATATGTCTCTATCTCTATCTATCTATCTAGTGACTCTCAGGGCGGCGCGGCCCCCTTTTATACCCTTCCTGGACGATGAAGATGTTCCTGCACATGAAGATGTTCCTACACAGCAGCCATTGAGGATGTTCCTACACAGCAGCCAATGAAAATGTTCCTACACAGCAGCCAGATTGTGACATCACAGAGCATCCCTGTGATGTCACAATCTGGCTGCTGTGTAGGAACATTTTCATTGGCTGCTGTGTAGGAACATCCTCAATGGCTGCTGTGTAGGAACATCTTCATTGGCTGCTGTGTAGGAACAGTCTCATTGGCTGCTGTGTCTATCTATCTATCTATCTATCTATCTATCTATCTATCTATCTATCTATCTATCTATCTATCTATCTATCTATCTATCTATCTATATGTCTCTATCTCTATCTATCTATCTAGTGACTCTCAGGGCGGCGCGGCCCCCTTTTATACCCTTCCTGGACGATGAAGATGTTCCTGCACATGAAGATGTTCCTACACAGCAGCAATTGAGGATGTTCCTACACAGCAGCCAATGAAAATGTTCCTACACAGCAGCCAGATTGTGACATCACAGAGCATCCCTGTGATGTCACAATCTGGCTGCTGTGTAAGAACATTTTCATTGGCTGCTGTGTAGGAACATCCTCAATGGCTGCTGTGTAGGAAGATCTTCATTGGCTGCTGTGTAGGAACAGTCTCATTGGCTGCTGTGTCTATCTATCTATCTATCTATCTATCTATCTATCTATCTATCTATCTATCTATCTATCTATCTATCTATCTATCTATCTATCTATCTATCTATCTATCTATCTCTATCTATCTATCTATCTATCTATCTATCTATCTATCTAGTGACTCTCAGGGCGGCGCGGCCCCCTTTTATACCCTTCCTGGACGATGAAGATGTTCCTGCACATGAAGATGTTCCTACACAGCAGCCATTGAGGATGTTCCTACACAGCAGCCAATGAAAATGTTCCTACACAGCAGCCAGATTGTGACATCACAGAGCATCCCTGTGATGTCACAATCTGGCTGCTGTGTAAGAACATTTTCATTGGCTGCTGTGTAGGAACATCCTCAATGGCTGCTGTGTAGGAACATCTTCATTGGCTGCTGTGTAGGAACAGTCTCATTGGCTGCTGTGTCTATCTATCTATCTATCTATCTATCTATCTATCTATCTATCTATCTATCTATCTATCTATCTATCTATCTATCTATCTATCTATCTATATGTCTCTATCTCTATCTATCTATCTAGTGACTCTCAGGGCGGCGCGGCCCCCTTTTATACCCTTCCTGGACGATGAAGATGTTCCTGCACATGAAGATGTTCCTACACAGCAGCCATTGAGGATGTTCCTACACAGCAGCCAATGAAAATGTTCCTACACAGCAGCCAGATTGTGACATCACAGAGCATCCCTGTGATGTCACAATCTGGCTGCTGTGTAAGAATATTTTCATTGGCTGCTGTGTAGGAACATCCTCAATGGCTGCTGTGTAGGAACATCTTCATTGGCTGCTGTGTAGGAACAGTCTCAGTGGCTGCTGTGTCTATCTATCTATCTATCTATCTATCTATCTATCTATCTATCTATCTATCTATCTATCTATCTATCTATCTATCTATCTATCTATCTTTCTATCTATATGTCTCTGTCTCTATCTCTATCTATCTATCTATCTATCTAGTGACTCTCAGGGCGGCGCGGCCCCCTTTTATACCCTTCCTGGACGATGAAGATGTTCCTGCACATGAAGATGTTCCTACACAGCAGCCATTGAGGATGTTCCTACACAGCAGCCAATGAAAATGTTCCTACACAGCAGCCAGATTGTGACATCACAGAGCATCCCTGTGATGTCACAATCTGGCTGCTGTGTAAGAACATTTTCATTGGCTGCTGTGTAGGAACATCCTCAATGGCTGCTGTGTAGGAACATCTTCATTGGCTGCTGTGTAGGAACAGTCTCATTGGCTGCTGTGTCTATCTATCTATCTATCTATCTATCTATCTATCTATCTATCTATCTATCTATCTATCTATCTATCTATCTATCTATCTATCTATCTATCTATCTATCTATCTATCTATCTATATGTCTCTATCTCTATCTATCTATCTAGTGACTCTTAGGGCGGCGCGGCCCCCTTTTATACCCTTCCTGGACGATGAAGATGTTCCTGCACATGAAGATGTTCCTACACAGCAGCCATTGAGGATGTTCCTACACAGCAGCCAATGAAAATGTTCCTACACAGCAGCCAGATTGTGACATCACAGAGCATCCCTGTGATGTCACAATCTGGCTGCTGTGTAAGAACATTTTCATTGGCTGCTGTGTAGGAACATCCTCAATGGCTGCTGTGTAGGAACATCTTCATTGGCTGCTGTGTAGGAACAGTCTCATTGGCTGCTGTGTCTATCTATCTATCTATCTATCTATCTATCTATCTATCTATCTATCTATCTATCTATCTATCTATCTATCTATCTATCTATATGTCTCTATCTCTATCTATCTATCTAGTGACTCTTAGGGCGGCGCGGCCCCCTTTTATACCCTTCCTGGACGATGAAGATGTTCCTGCACATGAAGATGTTCCTACACAGCAGCCATTGAGGATGTTCCTACACAGCAGCCAATGAAAATGTTCCTACACAGCAGCCAGATTGTGACATCACAGAGCATCCCTGTGATGTCACAATCTGGCTGCTGTGTAGGAACATTTTCATTGGCTGCTGTGTAGGAACATCCTCAATGGCTGCTGTGTAGGAACATCTTCATTGGCTGCTGTGTAGGAACAGTCTCATTGGCTGCTGTGTCTATCTATCTATCTATCTATCTATCTATCTATCTATCTATCTATCTATCTATCTATCTATCTATCTATCTATCTATCTATCTATCTATCTATCTATCTATCTATCTATATGTCTCTATCTCTATCTATCTATCTAGTGACTCTCAGGGCGGCGCGGCCCCCTTTTATACCCTTCCTGGACGATGAAGATGTTCCTGCACATGAAGATGTTCCTACACAGCAGCCATTGAGGATGTTCCTACACAGCAGCCAATGAAAATGTTCCTACACAGCAGCCAGATTGTGACATCACAGAGCATCCCTGTGATGTCACAATCTGGCTGCTGTGTAAGAACATTTTCATTGGCTGCTGTGTAGGAACATCCTCAATGGCTGCTGTGTAGGAACATCTTCATTGGCTGCTGTGTAGGAACAGTCTCATTGGCTGCTGTGTCTATCTATCTATCTATCTATCTATCTATCTATCTATCTATCTATCTATCTATCTATCTATCTATCTATCTATCTATCTATCTATCTATCTATCTATCTATCTATCTATCTATCTATCTATCTATCTATCTATCTATCTATATGTCTCTATCTCTATCTATCTATCTAGTGACTCTTAGGGCGGCGCGGCCCCCTTTTATACCCTTCCTGGACGATGAAGATGTTCCTGCACATGAAGATGTTCCTACACAGCAGCCATTGAGGATGTTTCTAAACAGCAGCCAATGAAAATGTTCCTACACAGCAGCCAGATTGTGACATCACAGAGCATCCCTGTGATGTCACAATCTGGCTGCTGTGTAGGAACATTTTCATTGGCTGCTGTGTAGGAACATCCTCAATGGCTGCTGTGTAGGAACATCTTCATTGGCTGCTGTGTAGGAACAGTCTCATTGGCTGCTGTGTCTATCTATCTATCTATCTATCTATCTATCTATCTATCTATCTATCTATCTATCTATCTATCTATCTATCTATCTATCTATCTATCTATCTATCTATCTATATGTCTCTATCTCTATCTATCTATCTAGTCACTCTTAGGGCGGCGCGGCCCCCTTTTATACCCTTCCTGGACGATGAAGATGTTCCTGCACATGAAGATGTTCCTACACAGCAGCCATTGAGGATGTTCCTACACAGCAGCCAATGAAAATGTTCCTACACAGCAGCCAGATTGTGACATCACAGAGCATCCCTGTGATGTCACAATCTGGCTGCTGTGTAGGAACATTTTCATTGGCTGCTGTGTAGGAACATCCTCAATGGCTGCTGTGTAGGAACATCTTCATTGGCTGCTGTGTAGGAACAGTCTCATTGGCTGCTGTGTCTATCTATCTATCTATCTATCTATCTATCTATCTATCTATCTATCTATCTATCTATCTATCTATCTATCTATCTATCTATCTATCTATCTATCTATCTATCTATCTATCTATATGTCTCTATCTCTATCTATCTATCTAGTGACTCTCAGGGCGGCGCGGCCCCCTTTTATACCCTTCCTGGACGATGAAGATGTTCCTGCACATGAAGATGTTCCTACACAGCAGCCATTGAGGATGTTCCTACACAGCAGCCAATGAAAATGTTCCTACACAGCAGCCAGATTGTGACATCACAGAGCATCCCTGTGATGTCACAATCTGGCTGCTGTGTAAGAACATTTTCATTGGCTGCTGTGTAGGAACATCCTCAATGGCTGCTGTGTAGGAACATCTTCATTGGCTGCTGTGTAGGAACAGTCTCATTGGCTGCTGTGTCTATCTATCTATCTATCTATCTATCTATCTATCTATCTATCTATCTATCTATATGTCTCTATCTCTATCTATCTATCTATCTAGTGACTCTCAGGGCGGCGCGGCCCCCTTTTATACCCTTCCTGGACGATGAAGATGTTCCTGCACATGAAGATGTTCCTACACAGCAGCCATTGAGGATGTTCCTACACAGCAGCCAATGAAAATTGTCCTACACAGCAGCCAGATTGTGACATCACAGAGCATCCCTGTGATGTCACAATCTGGCTGCTGTGTAAGAACATTTTCATTGGCTGCTGTGTAGGAACATCCTCAATGGCTGCTGTGTAGGAACATCTTCATTGGCTGCTGTGTAGGAACAGTCTCATTGGCTGCTGTGTCTATCTATCTATCTATCTATCTATCTATCTATCTATCTATCTATCTATCTATCTATCTATCTATCTATCTATCTATCTATCTATCTATCTATTTATCTATCTATCTATCTATCTATCTATCTATCTATCTATCTATCTATCTATCTATCTATCTATCTATATGTCTCTATCTCTATCTATCTATCTAGTGACTCTCAGGGCGGCGCGGCCCCCTTTTATACCCTTCCTGGACGATGAAGATGTTCCTGCACATGAAGATGTTCCTACACAGCAGCCATTGAGGATGTTCCTACACAGCAGCCAATGAAAATGTTCCTACACAGCAGCCAGATTGTGACATCACAGAGCATCCCTGTGATGTCACAATCTGGCTGCTGTGTAAGAACATTTTCATTGGCTGCTGTGTAGGAACATCCTCAATGGCTGCTGTGTAGGAACATCTTCATTGGCTGCTGTGTAGGAACAGTCTCATTGGCTGCTGTGTCTATCTATCTATCCATCTATCTATCTATCTATCTATCTATCTATCTATCTATCTATCTATCTATCTATCTATCTATCTATCTATCTATCTATCTATCTATCTATCTATCTATATGTCTCTATCTCTATCTATCTATCTAGTGACTCGTAGGGCGGCGCGGCCCATTTATACCCTTCCTGGACGATGAAGATGTTCCTGCACATGAAGATGTTCCTACACAGCAGCCAATGAAAATGTTCCTACACAGCAGCCAGATTGTGACATCACAGAGCATCCCTGTGATGTCACAATCTGGCTGCTGTGTAGGAACATTTTCATTGGCTGCTGTGTAGGAACATCCTCAATGGCTGCTGTGTAGGAACATCTTCATTGGCTGCTGTGTAGGAACAGTCTTATTGGCTGCTGTGTCTATCTATCTATCTATCTATCTATCTATCTATCTATCTATCTATCTATCTATCTATCTATCTATCTATCTATCTATCTATCTATATGTCTCTATCTCTATCTATCTATCTAGTGACTCTCAGGGCGGCGCGGCCCCCTTTTATACCCTTCCTGGACGATGAAGATGTTCCTGCACATGAAGATGTTCCTACACAGCAGCCATTGAGGATGTTCCTACACAGCAGCCAATGAAAATGTTCCTACACAGCAGCCAGATTGTGACATCACAGAGCATCCCTGTGATGTCACAATCTGGCTGCTGTGTAAGAACATTTTCATTGGCTGCTGTGTAGGAACATCCTCAATGGCTGCTGTGTAGGAACATCTTCATTGGCTGCTGTGTAGGAACAGTCTCATTGGCTGCTGTGTCTATCTATCTATCTATCTATCTATCTATCTATCTATCTATCTATCTATCTATCTATCTATCTATCTATCTATCTATCTATCTATCTATCTATCTATCTATCTATCTATCTATATGTCTCTATCTCTATCTATCTATCTATCTAGTGACTCTCAGGGCGGCGCGGCCCCCTTTTATACCCTTCCTGGACGATGAAGATGTTCCTGCACATGAAGATGTTCCTACACAGCAGCCATTGAGGATGTTCCTACACAGCAGCCAATGAAAATGTTCCTACACAGCAGCCATATTGTGACATCACAGAGCATCCCTGTGATGTCACAATCTGGCTGCTGTGTAAGAACATTTTCATTGGCTGCTGTGTAGGAACATCCTCAATGGCTGCTGTGTAGGAACATCTTCATTGGCTGCTGTGTAGGAACAGTCTCATTGGCTGCTGTGTCTATCTATCTATCTATCTATCTATCTATCTATCTATCTATCTATCTATCTATCTATCTATCTATCTATCTATCTATCTATATGTCTCTATCTCTATCTATCTATCTAGTGACTCTCAGGGCGGCGCGGCCCCCTTTTATACCCTTCCTGGACGATGAAGATGTTCCTGCACATGAAGATGTTCCTACACAGCAGCCATTGAGGATGTTCCTACACAGCAGCCAATGAAAATGTTCCTACACAGCAGCCAGATTGTGACATCACAGAGCATCCCTGTGATGTCACAATCTGGCTGCTGTGTAGGAACATTTTCATTGGCTGCTGTGTAGGAACATCCTCAATGGCTGCTGTGTAGGAACATCTTCATTGGCTGCTGTGTAGGAACAGTCTCATTGGCTGCTGTGTCTATCTATCTATCTATCTATCTATCTATCTATCTATCTATCTATCTATCTATCTATCTATCTATCTATCTATCTATCTATCTATCTATCTATCTATCTATATGTCTCTATCTCTATCTATCTATCTAGTGACTCTCAGGGCGGCGCGGCCCCCTTTTATACCCTTCCTGGACGATGAAGATGTTCCTGCACATGAAGATGTTCCTACACAGCAGCAATTGAGGATGTTCCTACACAGCAGCCAATGAAAATTTTCCTACACAGCAGCCAGATTGTGACATCACAGAGCATCCCTGTGATGTCACAATCTGGCTGCTGTGTAAGAACATTTTCATTGGCTGCTGTGTAGGAACATCCTCAATGGCTGCTGTGTAGGAAGATCTTCATTGGCTGCTGTGTAGGAACAGTCTCATTGGCTGCTGTGTCTATCTATCTATCTATCTATCTATCTATCTATCTATCTATCTCTATCTATCTATCTATCTATCTATCTATCTAGTGACTCTCAGGGCGGCGCGGCCCCCTTTTATACCCTTCCTGGACGATGAAGATGTTCCTGCACATGAAGATGTTCCTACACAGCAGCCATTGAGGATGTTCCTACACAGCAGCCAATGAAAATGTTCCTACACAGCAGCCAGATTGTGACATCACAGAGCATCCCTGTGATGTCACAATCTGGCTGCTGTGTAAGAACATTTTCATTGGCTGCTGTGTAGGAACATCCTCAATGGCTGCTGTGTAGGAACATCTTCATTGGCTGCTGTGTAGGAACAGTCTCATTGGCTGCTGTGTCTATCTATCTATCTATCTATCTATCTATCTATCTATCTATCTATCTATCTATCTATCTATCTATCTATCTATCTATCTATCTATCTATCTATATGTCTCTATCTCTATCTATCTATCTAGTGACTCTCAGGGCGGCGCGGCCCCCTTTTATACCCTTCCTGGACGATGAAGATGTTCCTGCACATGAAGATGTTCCTACACAGCAGCCATTGAGGATGTTCCTACACAGCAGCCAATGAAAATGTTCCTACACAGCAGCCAGATTGTGACATCACAGAGCATCCCTGTGATGTCACAATCTGGCTGCTGTGTAAGAATATTTTCATTGGCTGCTGTGTAGGAACATCCTCAATGGCTGCTGTGTAGGAACATCTTCATTGGCTGCTGTGTAGGAACAGTCTCAGTGGCTGCTGTGTCTATCTATCTATCTATCTATCTATCTATCTATCTATCTATCTATCTATCTATCTATCTATCTATCTATCTATCTATCTATCTATCTTTCTATCTATATGTCTCTGTCTCTATCTCTATCTATCTATCTATCTATCTATCTAGTGACTCTCAGGGCGGCGCGGCCCCCTTTTATACCCTTCCTGGACGATGAAGATGTTCCTGCACATGAAGATATTCCTACACAGCAGCCATTGAGGATGTTCCTACACAGCAGCCAATGAAAATGTTCCTACACAGCAGCCAGATTGTGACATCACAGAGCATCCCTGTGATGTCACAATCTGGCTGCTGTGTAAGAACATTTTCATTGGCTGCTGTGTAGGAACATCCTCAATGGCTGCTGTGTAGGAACATCTTCATTGGCTGCTGTGTAGGAACAGTCTCATTGGCTGCTGTGTCTATCTATCTATCTATCTATCTATCTATCTATCTATCTATCTATCTATCTATCTATCTATCTATCTATCTATCTATCTATCTATCTATCTATCTATCTATCTATCTATCTATCTATCTATATGTCTCTATCTCTATCTATCTATCTAGTGACTCGTAGGGCGGCGCGGCCCCCTTTTATACCCTTCCTGGACGATGAAGATGTTCCTGCACATGAAGATGTTCCTACACAGCAGCCATTGAGGATGTTCCTACACAGCAGCCAATGAAAATGTTCCTACACAGCAGCCAGATTGTGACATCACAGAGCATCCCTGTGATGTCACAATCTGGCTGCTGTGTAGGAACATTTTCATTGGCTGCTGTGTAGGAACATCCTCAATGGCTGCTGTGTAGGAACATCTTCATTGGCTGCTGTGTAGGAACAGTCTCATTGGCTGCTGTGTCTATCTATCTATCTATCTATCTATCTATCTATCTATCTATCTATCTATCTATCTATCTATCTATCTATCTATCTATCTATCTATCTATCTATCTATCTATCTATCTATCTATCTATCTATCTATCTATCTATCTATCTATATGTCTCTATCTCTATCTATCTATCTAGTGACTCTCAGGGCAGCGCGGCCCCCTTTTATACCCTTCCTGGACGATGAAGATGTTCCTGCACATGAAGATGTTCCTACACAGCAGCCATTGAGGATGTTCCTACACAGCAGCCAATGAAAATGTTCCTACACAGCAGCCAGATTGTGACATCACAGAGCATCCCTGTGATGTCACAATCTGGCTGCTGTGTAAGAACATTTTCATTGGCTGCTGTGTAGGAACATCCTCAATGGCTGCTGTGTAGGAACATCTTCATTGGCTGCTGTGTAGGAACAGTCTCATTGGCTGCTGTGTCTATCTATCTATCTATCTATCTATCTATCTATCTATCTATCTATCTATCTATCTATCTATCTATCTATCTATCTATCTATCTATCTATCTATCTATCTATCTATCTATCTATCTATCTATCTATATGTCTCTATCTCTATCTATCTATCTAGTGACTCTCAGGGCAGCGCGGCCCCCTTTTATACCCTTCCTGGACGATGAAGATGTTCCTGCACATGAAGATGTTCCTACACAGCAGCCATTGAGGATGTTCCTACACAGCAGCCAATGAAAATGTTCCTACACAGCAGCCAGATTGTGACATCACAGAGCATCCCTGTGATGTCACAATCTGGCTGCTGTGTAAGAACATTTTCATTGGCTGCTGTGTAGGAACATCCTCAATGGCTGCTGTGTAGGAACATCTTCATTGGCTGCTGTGTAGGAACAGTCTCATTGGCTGCTGTGTCTATCTATCTATCTATCTATCTATCTATCTATCTATCTATCTATCTATCTATCTATCTATCTATCTATCTATCTATCTATCTATCTATCTATCTATCTATCTATATGTCTCTATCTCTATCTATCTATCTATCTAGTGACTCTCAGGGCGGCGCGGCCCCCTTTTATACCCTTCCTGGACGATGAAGATGTTCCTGCACATGAAGATGTTCCTACACAGCAGCCATTGAGGATGTTCCTACACAGCAGCCAATGAAAATGTTCCTACACAGCAGCCATATTGTGACATCACAGAGCATCCCTGTGATGTCACAATCTGGCTGCTGTGTAAGAACATTTTCATTGGCTGCTGTGTAGGAACATCCTCAATGGCTGCTGTGTAGGAACATCTTCATTGGCTGCTGTGTAGGAACAGTCTCATTGGCTGCTGTGTCTATCTATCTATCTATCTATCTATCTATCTATCTATCTATCTATCTATCTATCTATCTATCTATCTATCTATCTATCTATCTATCTATCTATCTATCTATATGTCTCTATCTCTATCTATCTATCTAGTGACTCTCAGGGCGGCGCGGCCCCCTTTTATACCCTTCCTGGACGATGAAGATGTTCCTGCACATGAAGATGTTCCTACACAGCAGCCATTGAGGATGTTCCTACACAGCAGCCAATGAAAATGTTCCTACACAGCAGCCAGATTGTGACATCACAGAGCATCCCTGTGATGTCACAATCTGGCTGCTGTGTAGGAACATTTTCATTGGCTGCTGTGTAGGAACATCCTCAATGGCTGCTGTGTAGGAACATCTTCATTGGCTGCTGTGTAGGAACAGTCTCATTGGCTGCTGTGTCTATCTATCTATCTATCTATCTATCTATCTATCTATCTATCTATCTATCTATCTATCTATCTATCTATCTATCTATCTATCTATCTATCTATCTATCTATCTATATGTCTCTATCTCTATCTATCTATCTAGTGACTCTCAGGGCGGCGCGGCCCCCTTTTATACCCTTCCTGGACGATGAAGATGTTCCTGCACATGAAGATGTTCCTACACAGCAGCAATTGAGGATGTTCCTACACAGCAGCCAATGAAAATGTTCCTACACAGCAGCCAGATTGTGACATCACAGAGCATCCCTGTGATGTCACAATCTGGCTGCTGTGTAAGAACATTTTCATTGGCTGCTGTGTAGGAACATCCTCAATGGCTGCTGTGTAGGAAGATCTTCATTGGCTGCTGTGTAGGAACAGTCTCATTGGCTGCTGTGTCTATCTATCTATCTATCTATCTATCTATCTATCTATCTATCTCTATCTATCTATCTATCTATCTATCTAGTGACTCTCAGGGCGGCGCGGCCCCCTTTTATACCCTTCCTGGACGATGAAGATGTTCCTGCACATGAAGATGTTCCTACACAGCAGCCATTGAGGATGTTCCTACACAGCAGCCAATGAAAATGTTCCTACACAGCAGCCAGATTGTGACATCACAGAGCATCCCTGTGATGTCACAATCTGGCTGCTGTGTAAGAACATTTTCATTGGCTGCTGTGTAGGAACATCCTCAATGGCTGCTGTGTAGGAACATCTTCATTGGCTGCTGTGTAGGAACAGTCTCATTGGCTGCTGTGTCTATCTATCTATCTATCTATCTATCTATCTATCTATCTATCTATCTATCTATCTATCTATCTATCTATCTATCTATCTATCTATCTATCTATCTATCTATCTATCTATCTATCTATATGTCTCTATCTCTATCTATCTATCTAGTGACTCTCAGGGCGGCGCGGCCCCCTTTTATACCCTTCCTGGACGATGAAGATGTTCCTGCACATGAAGATGTTCCTACACAGCAGCCATTGAGGATGTTCCTACACAGCAGCCAATGAAAATGTTCCTACACAGCAGCCAGATTGTGACATCACAGAGCATCCCTGTGATGTCACATTCTGGCTGCTGTGTAAGAATATTTTCATTGGCTGCTGTGTAGGAACATCCTCAATGGCTGCTGTGTAGGAACATCTTCATTGGCTGCTGTGTAGGAACAGTCTCAGTGGCTGCTGTGTCTATCTATCTATCTATCTATCTATCTATCTATCTATCTATCTATCTATCTATCTATCTATCTATCTATCTATCTATCTATCTATCTATCTATATGTCTCTATCTCTATCTATCTATCTAGTGACTCTCAGGGCGGCGCGGCCCCCTTTTATACCCTTCCTGGACGATGAAGATGTTCCTGCACATGAAGATGTTCCTACACAGCAGCCATTGAGGATGTTCCTACACAGCAGCCAATGAAAATGTTCCTACACAGCAGCCAGATTGTGACATCACAGAGCATCCCTGTGATGTCACAATCTGGCTGCTGTGTAAGAATATTTTCATTGGCTGCTGTGTAGGAACATCCTCAATGGCTGCTGTGTAGGAACATCTTCATTGGCTGCTGTGTAGGAACAGTCTCAGTGGCTGCTGTGTCTATCTATCTATCTATCTATCTATCTATCTATCTATCTATCTATCTATCTATCTATCTATCTATCTATCTATCTATCTATCTATCTATCTATCTATATGTCTCTGTCTCTATCTCTATCTATCTATCTATCTATCTAGTGACTCTCAGGGCGGCGCGGCCCCCTTTTATACCCTTCCTGGACGATGAAGATGTTCCTGCACATGAAGATATTCCTACACAGCAGCCATTGAGGATGTTCCTACACAGCAGCCAATGAAAATGTTCCTACACAGCAGCCAGATTGTGACATCACAGAGCATCCCTGTGATGTCACAATCTGGCTGCTGTGTAAAAACATTTTCATTGGCTGCTGTGTAGGAACATCCTCAATGGCTGCTGTGTAGGAACATCTTCATTGGCTGCTGTGTAGGAACAGTCTCATTGGCTGCTGTGTCTATCTATCTATCTATCTATCTATCTATCTATCTATCTATCTATCTATCTATCTATCTATCTATCTATCTATCTATCTATCTATCTATCTATCTATCTATCTATCTATATGTCTCTATCTCTATCCATCTATCTAGTGACTCTCAGGGCGGCGCGGCCCCCTTTTATACCCTTCCTGGACGATGAAGATGTTCCTGCACATGAAGATGTTCCTACACAGCAGCCATTGAGGATGTTCCTACACAGCAGCCAATGAAAATGTTCCTACACAGCAGCCAGATTGTGACATCACAGAGCATCCCTGTGATGTCACAATCTGGCTGCTGTGTAAGAACATTTTCATTGGCTGCTGTGTAGGAACATCCTCAATGGCTGCTGTGTAGGAACATCTTCATTGGCTGCTGTGTAGGAACAGTCTCATTGGCTGCTGTGTCTATCTATCTATCTATCTATCTATCTATCTATCTATCTATCTATCTATCTATCTATCTATCTATCTATATGTCTCTATCTCTATCTATCTATCTAGTGACTCTCAGGGCGGCGCGGCCCCCTTTTATACCCTTCCTGGACGATGAAGATGTTCCTGCACATGAAGATGTTCCTACACAGCAGCCATTGAGGATGTTCCTACACAGCAGCCAATGAAAATGTTCCTACACAGCAGCCAGATTGTGACATCACAGAGCATCCCTGTGATGTCACAATCTGGCTGCTGTGTAAGAATATTTTCATTGGCTGCTGTGTAGGAACATCCTCAATGGCTGCTGTGTAGGAACATCTTCATTGGCTGCTGTGTAGGAACAGTCTCAGTGGCTGCTGTGTCTATCTATCTATCTATCTATCTATCTATCTATCTATCTATCTATCTATCTATCTATCTATCTATCTATCTATCTATCTATCTATCTATCTATCTATCTATCTATCTATCTATCTATATGTCTCTGTCTCTATCTCTATCTATCTATCTATCTATCTAGTGACTCTCAGGGCGGCGCGGCCCCCTTTTATACCCTTCCTGGACGATGAAGATGTTCCTGCACATGAAGATATTCCTACACAGCAGCCATTGAGGATGTTCCTACACAGCAGCCAATGAAAATGTTCCTACACAGCAGCCAGATTGTGACATCACAGAGCATCCCTGTGATGTCACAATCTGGCTGCTGTGTAAAAACATTTTCATTGGCTGCTGTGTAGGAACATCCTCAATGGCTGCTGTGTAGGAACATCTTCATTGGCTGCTGTGTAGGAACAGTCTCATTGGCTGCTGTGTCTATCTATCTATCTATCTATCTATCTATCTATCTATCTATCTATCTATCTATCTATCTATCTATCTATCTATCTATCTATCTATCTATCTATCTATATGTCTCTATCTCTATCCATCTATCTAGTGACTCTCAGGGCGGCGCGGCCCCCTTTTATACCCTTCCTGGACGATGAAGATGTTCCTGCACATGAAGATGTTCCTACACAGCAGCCATTGAGGATGTTCCTACACAGCAGCCAATGAAAATGTTCCTACACAGCAGCCAGATTGTGACATCACAGAGCATCCCTGTGATGTCACAATCTGGCTGCTGTGTAAGAACATTTTCATTGGCTGCTGTGTAGGAACATCCTCAATGGCTGCTGTGTAGGAACATCTTCATTGGCTGCTGTGTAGGAACAGTCTCATTGGCTGCTGTGTCTATCTATCTATCTATCTATCTATCTATCTATCTATCTATCTATCTATCTATCTATCTATCTATCTATCTATCTATCTATCTATTTATCTATCTATCTATCTATCTATCTATCTATCTATCTATCTATCTAATGTCTCTATCTCTATCTATCTATCTAGTGACTCTCAGGGCGGCGCGGCCCCCTTTTATACCCTTCCTGGACGATGAAGATGTTCCTGCACATGAAGATGTTCCTACACAGCAGCCATTGAGGATGTTCCTACACAGCAGCCAATGAAAATGGTCCTACACAGCAGCCAGATTGTGACATCACAGAGCATCCCTGTGATGTCACAATCTGGCTGCTGTGTAAGAACATTTTCATTGGCTGCTGTGTAGGAACATCCTCAATGGCTGCTGTGTAGGAACATCTTCATTGGCTGCTGTGTAGGAACAGTCTCATTGGCTGCTGTGTCTATCTATCTATCTATCTATCTATCTATCTATCTATCTATCTATCTATCTATCTATCTATCTATCTATATGTCTCTATCTCTATCTATCTATCTAGTGACTCTCAGGGCGGCGCGGCCCCCTTTTATACCCTTCCTGGACGATGAAGATGTTCCTGCACATGAAGATGTTCCTACACAGCAGCCATTGAGGATGTTCCTACACAGCAGCCAGATTGTGACATCACAGAGCATCCCTGTGATGTCACAATCTGGCTGCTGTGTAAGAACATTTTCATTGGCTGCTGTGTAGGAACATCCTCAATGGCTGCTGTGTAGGAACATCTTCATTGGCTGCTGTGTAGGAACAGTCTCATTGGCTGCTGTGTCTATCTATCTATCTATCTATCTATCTATCTATCTATCTATCTATCTATCTATCTATCTATCTATCTATCTATCTATATGTCTCTATCTCTATCTATCTATCTAGTGACTCTCAGGGCGGCGCGGCCCCCTTTTATACCCTTCCTGGACGATGAAGATGTTCCTGCACATGAAGATGTTCCTACACAGCAGCCATTGAGGATGTTCCTACACAGCAGCCAATGAAAATGTTCCTACACAGCAGCCAGATTGTGACATCACAGAGCATCCCTGTGATGTCACAATCTGGCTGCTGTGTAAGAACATTTTCATTGGCTGCTGTGTAGGAACATCCTCAATGGCTGCTGTGTAGGAACATCTTCATTGGCTGCTGTGTAGGAACAGTCTCATTGGCTGCTGTGTCTATCTATCTATCTATTTATCTATCTATCTATCTATCTATCTATCTATCTATCTATCTATCTATCTATCTATCTATCTATATGTCTCTATCTCTATCTATCTATCTAGTGACTCTCAGGGCGGCGCGGCCCCCTTTTATACCCTTCCTGGACGATGAAGATGTTCCTGCACATGAAGATGTTCCTACCCAGCAGCCATTGAGGATGTTCCTACACAGCAGCCAATGAAAATGTTCCTACACAGCAGCCAGATTGTGACATCACAGAGCATCCCTGTGATGTCACAATCTGGCTGCTGTGTAAGAACATTTTCATTGGCTGCTGTGTAGGAACATCCTCAATGGCTGCTGTGTAGGAACATCTTCATTGGCTGCTGTGTAGGAACAGTCTCATTGGCTGCTGTGTCTATCTATCTATCTATCTATCTATCTATCTATCTATCTATCTATCTATCTATCTATCTATCTATCTATCTATCTATCTATCTATCTATCTATCTATCTATCTATCTATCTATCTATATGTCTCTATCTCTATCTATCTATCTAGTGACTCTCAGGGCGGCGCGGCCCCCTTTTATACCCTTCCTGGACGATGAAGATGTTCCTGCACATGAAGATGTTCCTACACAGCAGCCATTGAGGATGTTCCTACACAGCAGCCAATGAAAATGTTCCTACACAGCAGCCAGATTGTGACATCACAGAGCATCCCTGTGATGTCACAATCTGGCTGCTGTGTAAGAACATTTTCATTGGCTGCTGTGTAGGAACATCCTCAATGGCTGATGTGTAGGAACATCTTCATTGGCTGCTGTGTAGGAACAGTCTCATTGGCTGCTGTGTCTATCTATCTATCTATCTATCTATCTATCTATCTATCTATCTATCTATCTATCTATCTATCTATCTATCTATCTATCTATCTATCTATCTATATGTCTCTATCTCTATCTATCTATCTAGTGACTCTCAGGGCGGCGCGGCCCCCTTTTATACCCTTCCTGGACGATGAAGATGTTCCTGCACATGAAGATGTTCCTACACAGCAGCCATTGAGGATGTTCCTACACAGCAGCCAATGAAAATGTTCCTACACAGCAGCCAGATTGTGACATCACAGAGCATCCCTGTGATGTCACAATCTGGCTGCTGTGTAAGAACATTTTCATTGGCTGCTGTGTAGGAACATCCTCAATGGCTGCTGTGTAGGAACATCTTCATTGGCTGCTGTGTAGGAACAGTCTCATTGGCTGCTGTGTCTATCTATCTATCTATCTATCTATCTATCTATCTATCTATCTATCTATCTATCTATCTATCTATCTATCTATCTATCTATCTATCTATCTATCTATCTATATGTCTATATGTCTCTATCTCTATCTATCTATCTATCTAGTGACTCTCAGGGCGGCGCGGCCCCCTTTTATACCCTTCCTGGACGATGAAGATGTTCCTGCACATGAAGATGTTCCTACACAGCAGCCATTGAGGATGTTCCTACACAGCAGCCAATGAAAATGTTCCTACACAGCAGCCAGATTGTGACATCACAGAGCATCCCTGTGATGTCACAATCTGGCTGCTGTGTAAGAACATTTTCATTGGCTGCTGTGTAGGAACATCCTCAATGGCTGCTGTGTAGGAACATCTTCATTGGCTGCTGTGTAGGAACAGTCTCATTGGCTGCTGTGTCTATCTATCTATCTATCTATCTATCTATCTATCTATCTATCTATCTATCTATCTATCTATCTATCTATCTATCTATCTATCTATATGTCTCTATCTCTATCTATCTATCTAGTGACTCTCAGGGCGGCGCGGCCCCCTTTTATACCCTTCCTGGACGATGAAGATGTTCCTGCACATGAAGATGTTCCTACACAGCAGCCATTGAGGATGTTCCTACACAGCAGCCAATGAAAATGTTCCTACACAGCAGCCAGATTGTGACATCACAGAGCATCCCTGTGATGTCACAATCTGGCTGCTGTGTAAGAACATTTGTGACAGCGGCTGGTGATTTGGTCCGCAACTCGGCAAACCCCGAAATGCGCTAGAGGGCAAAATAACTAAAAAAACGTTTTTTTTCGTTTTTTGTTTTTTGGTGTATTACCAAAGTTGAAGTTGTGAAGAACCTACTTACTATAACAGACAACAGTTTTAGGTTCACGAAATACGTTTAATTAGTCTGCAAACTAAGCTCGTTTTTAGCTGATTTCGAGCCGGGCTTGGGGGCGGGCAGATCGATTAGCATGATTTGTTTTCATTGGCTATTGCTTCCGGGTTCTCCGCCCCCCACCCTGCCCATAAGAACTGCACGTGGTGTTTGTTTACATTCAGTTCCACGTTTAACCATGGATGCTACTGCTTTTGCGAAAGCTCTGAACAAAGATCTGCTCAACGCCGCTCGACGATTCGACAATGGAGAACTTATGGATTCGTACCTAAAGGACTACATGGATGTTGACGATGGTACAAACTCGGAATGTGGTAGTGAAGAAGAGGACAATGCTTCTGATCTCGAGCTGGAAGTCGACGAAGATGGAGAAGAGGGGGATGGCATCCAGGACATGGAAAGAGTTTTACGAGCAATCGATATTGTTACCGTGAACATCGACTGTGAAACAGAAGAAATGGACAGGATCAAAAACTTTGATTGCAAGTGCCAAGTGAGACGAAAGGAGAATTCTGCTGTGGCTCCTACCTCTTGCCTTCGCAAAGTGAACCCTGAATTGGTTTACCGGTCGAGACTGAACATGGCAGCTAGAACTCCAGGAGAGCAGGACTCGTTCGTACACGCAGTTTTGTACGTGTTGAACTGTGATACAGAGCTGACTGTTTCAACAAAGCAAGTTGCTACCAAGCGAAAGTTGCGGCGAACGACGTACCAGATTCACACGACGGTTGTCTGCCGCCAAGCTTTCTGCTTTTCTATAGGGTAAGCTATCTTTATACTACCTGTGCTGTTTACATTTACGTTAGTCGTTTAGCAGTAGCTCATTTCTAAACAAGTGACTGAGTCTAGCTAGCATAACAAATCTAGCACTAACTAACAAAGGCTAGCTAGCTAACGTTAGCTAACATGCTAGTTAGCTGAGCTGTCCCTTCGTTCCTAAACTACCCAGCGAGGCAGCTAATATCTAGCTAGCTAACGTTAGCTAACATGCTAGTTAGCTGAGCTAGCCCCGTGTTCCTAAACTACCCAGCGAGGCAGCTAATATCTAGCTAGCTAATGTTAGCTAACATGCTAGTTAGCTGAGCTAGCCCCGTGTTCCTAAACTACCCAGCGAGGCAGCTAATATCTAGCTAGCTAACGTTAGCTAACATGCTAGTTAGCTGAGCTAGCCCCGTGTTCCTAAACTACCCAGCGAGGCAGCTAATATCTAGCTAGCTAACGTTAGCTAACATGCTAGTTAGCTGAGCTAGCCCCGTGTTCCTAAACTACCCAGCGAGGCAGCTAATATCTAGCTAGCTAACGTTAGCTAACATGCTAGTTAGCTGAGCTAGCCCCGTGTTCCTAAACTACCCAGCGAGGCAGCTAATATCTAGCTAGCTAGGTAGCTATTACAGAGAGAAACAGAATGAGAGAGCATGAGAGGTATGTTAGTCTGACACCTTGTTTTTTGTTTTGGTTACAGCATGAGCAAGAACAAGCTCCAGGCCATAGCCCAAGACTACCAGGAGAATGGTGGACAAGTGCGAGAAAGGAAGAAGGGTCCACGTACAAACCGCTACTTCCTTAAGAAAGAGGACATCGAACGAGTTGTGACGTTCATCGGCAACTACGCTGAAGACCATGCCATTGTCTTGCCTGGCAGACACCCTGGTCACAGGGATTTAACTGCAAAGTTGCTGCCATCCAATGTCTCCAAAGCTACAGTGTGGCGGCTCTACAAAGATGCTGTGGAAAAGCTTGGTATGTAAAAGTTGGATACATACATACTTTGACATCCTATGGTTAAAAACATACATATTTAATTCAATAATATCATACAAATAAAATATTATTTATTTTCAGAACACCGTGTTGTGGCTCTGGACACCTTCAGACGGCTGTGGAAGTCATTGCTCCCTCACATAGCAAGCACCAAACCCCGGACAGATCTCTGCTGGCTGTGTCAGAGCAACAACTATCAAGTTTACCGAAGTGCCAACCTGCCTGACAACGTGAAATCAGCCAAGCTGAAGAAGCAGGAGCAGCATCTCAACCTTGTTCTACAGGAGCGGTCACTCTACAATGACATGAAAGCTGCATGTGCCAAGACCTGTGAGGATTTGCAGCTCTCCCTTGGCCCCTCCACACCAGGCAGCAAGAAGATCACTATGCACTACAGCTTTGATTTTGCACAACAGGTGAGAATACGTTCATCCTATGATGAGTGTGTTGTGATGTGATGTGGTATGGTTAGGGTTACATGTGTGTTTTTGATTTTCAATGCATCTCATCTTTTCCTTTTCTTCCTATTTTTTCCTTTGTCTCTTAGGTTCACTTCCCTTCTGACCCTTTTCAGCCAGGACCCATGTACTTCTTGACTCCTCGTAAGTGTGGCATTTTTGGTGTCTGCTGTGAGGGAATACCGAAGCAAGTGAACTACCTGATCGACGAAGGGATGGCCTCAAGCAAGGGCAGCAATGCAGTCATCAACTACGTGCATCATTTCTTCAACAACTATGGAGTTGGAGAAACACATGTGGACCTTCATTGCGACAACTGCCGTGGACAAAACAAGAACAATTTTGTGCTGTGGTACTGTGCTTGGCGGACCATGCACAAGCTTCACCTGCAGCTGGACGTCCACTTCCTGATTGCAGGCCACACCAAGTTTGGCCCTGACTGGTGCTTCGGCCTGGTCAAGCAGAGCTTCAGGAAGACCAGAGTGGACACTCTGTCTGCCATTGCTGGAGTCGTCAGGGACAGCTCTCCTGTGAAGCACGTCAACATCCCCCAGCTTGTTGGACTGGAAGACGGCACCGTGCTTGTTGAATGCTACAACTGGCAAGAGCATCTGAAACCCTACTTCCGGGCACTCCCACAGATTTCGAGTTACCAGCACTTCAGGTAATTATCATGCATTAGCTAGTCTATTTAATCAACACTTTCTGGTACTATTTTATGTATATGGAGTGCCAGTACTGTGGGCAATAGTTTAATGTACTTTCTTCCTTCTATTCTATTGCAGTTTTGATGCAGAGAGACCTGGCATGGTTGTGGCCAGAGAACACCGTGATGCACCAGCAGTTGAGTTTCAGCTGCTGCGCAAGCCTGATGTCCTGCCCCCCAGAGAAGGTCTTCCTGTGCAAGCCCCACCCGGACTGGACATGGCCAGACAGACATATCTCTTTAACAAGATCAGAGAGTTCTGTTCTGATGAGGGACGAGACATCACATGTCCCCCGCCAAACTCCACAGCAGCTCAGAACAAGACTGTCCGCTTGTAGATTCACTGCAGATCATCAGGATGGACAGCACTGCAGGAGAAAGGCCACAGCCTTTTCCTGTTTGTATACTGAAGCATTGCGTGTTCTCTTGCACAGACTTGCGCACACTTGCACAGACTGCATTGTTCGAATATTGAATACTGAGCCGAGTACTGTTATTACCTTGAGTATTGAGCTGGGGACTGTTATTACTTTGTTGTACACTTGATCACAATGAACACTATGCACCTTGTTATTACTTTGCTGTGCACTTGATCACAATGAACACTATGCACCTTGTTATTACTTTGTTGTGCACTTGATCACATTGAACACTATGCACCTTATTACTTTGTTGTGCACTTGATCACAATGAACACTATGCACCTCGTCTATACAACTGACTGTACACTTTAACACTTAGACTGTTGCCTTTTTTTGTACACTTTACTACTTATGCTTGTAATGTATATCATGTATTTGACAATAAAGAATGTTAAATTTGAACTTCATCTTATATTGTTCTTAACTGCATTCACAACACAAGATTAATACTGACTCAAAGAGTGTGGGGTAATCAGTGAGAGAGCACCCCACTCTCAGGTAATACCCCAAGTTGACAGCCACTCTGACAGATAATGACAGATCGTCCAGTGGGGGAGTGGCTGGGGGTGCGGTTACCAGGCTATTGTTCACGCCCATTACCTGGCAGTCAGAGGTGTGAAATGTTGGAGAACTTTGGAGGGCGATTTCTCAGCTAAGTTGATTTGGCAGTACTAGCATTCAAATAAGCATATCTTCTTCAAATATGTTCAGATTTCAATGTATGAGACCTCATTTGAAAGCTTACAATCTGCACTTTCATAATCTGTAAAAAACTGAAAAATGAAAATGCCTAGTTGAGGACCAAATCACCAGCGGCGGTCACATTTTCATTGGCTGCTGTGTAGGAACATCCTCAATGGCTGCTGTGTAGGAACATCTTCATTGGCTGCTGTGTAGGAACAGTCTCATTGGCTGCTGTGTCTATCTATCTATCTATCTATCTATCTATCTATCTATCTATCTATCTATCTATCTATCTATCTATCTATCTATCTATCTATCTATCTATCTATCTATCTATATGTCTCTATCTCTATCTATCTATCTAGTGACTCTCAGGGCGGCGCGGCCCCCTTTTATACCCTTCCTGGACGATGAAGATGTTCCTGCACATGAAGATGTTCCTACACAGCAGCCATTGAGGATGTTCCTACACAGCAGCCAATGAAAATGTTCCTACACAGCAGCCAGATTGTGACATCACAGAGCATCCCTGTGATGTCACAATCTGGCTGCTGTGTAAGAACATTTTCATTGGCTGCTGTGTAGGAACATCCTCAATGGCTGCTGTGTAGGAACATCTTCATTGGCTGCTGTGTAGGAACAGTCTCATTGGCTGCTGTGTCTATCTATCTATCTATCTATCTATCTATCTATCTATCTATCTATCTATCTATCTATCTATCTATCTATATGTCTCTATCTCTATCTATCTATCTATCTAGTGACTCTCAGGGCGGCGCGGCCCCCTTTTATACCCTTCCTGGACGATGAAGATGTTCCTGCACATGAAGATGTTCCTACACAGCAGCCATTGAGGATGTTCCTACACAGCAGCCAATGAAAATGTTCCTACACAGCAGCCAGATTGTGACATCACAGAGCATCCCTGTGATGTCACAATCTGGCTGCTGTGTAAGAACATTTTCATTGGCTGCTGTGTAGGAACATCCTCAATGGCTGCTGTGTAGGAACATCTTCATTGGCTGCTGTGTAGGAACAGTCTCATTGGCTGCTGTGTCTATCTATCTATCTATCTATCTATCTATCTATCTATCTATCTATCTATCTATCTATCTATCTATCTATCTATCTATCTATCTATCTATCTATCTATATGTCTCTATCTCTATCTATCTATCTAGTGACTCTCAGGGCGGCGCAGCCCCCTTTTATACCCTTCCTGGACGATGAAGATGTTCCTGCACATGAAGATGTTCCTACACAGCAGCCATTGAGGATGTTCCTACACAGCAGCCAATGAAAATGTTCCTACACAGCAGCCAGATTGTGACATCACAGAGCATCCCTGTGATGTCACAATCTGGCTGCTGTGTAAGAACATTTTCATTGGCTGCTGTGTAGGAACATCCTCAATGGCTGCTGTGTAGGAACATCTTCATTGGCTGCTGTGTAGGAACAGTCTCATTGGCTGCTGTGTCTATCTATCTATCTATCTATCTATCTATCTATCTATCTATCTATCTATCTATCTATCTATCTATCTATCTATCTATCTATCTATATCTCTATCTATCTATCTAGTGACTCTCAGGGCGGCGCGGCCCCCTTTTATACCCTTCCTGGACGATGAAGATGTTCCTGCACATGAATATGTTCCTACACAGCAGCCATTGAGGATGTTCCTACACAGCAGCCAATGAAAATGTTCCTACACAGCAGCCAGATTGTGACATCACAGAGCATCCCTGTGATGTCACAATCTGGCTGCTGTGTAAGAACATTTTCATTGGCTGCTGTGTAGGAACATCCTCAATGGCTGCTGTGTAGGAACATCTTCATTGGCTGCTGTGTAGGAACAGTCTCATTGGCTGCTGTGTCTATCTATCTATCTATCTATCTATCTATCTATCTATCTATCTATCTATCTATCTATCTATCTATCTATCTATCTATCTATCTATCTATCTATCTATCTATCTATATATCTATCTATCTATCTATCTATCTATCTATCTATCTATATGTCTCTATCTCTATCTATCTATCTATCTAGTGACTCTCAGGGCGGCGCGGCCCCCTTTTATACCCTTCCTGGACGATGAAGATGTTCCTGCACATGAAGATGTTCCTACACAGCAGCCATTGAGGATGTTCCTACACAGCAGCCAATGAAAATGTTCCTACACAGCAGCCAGATTGTGACATCACAGAGCATCCCTGTGATGTCACAATCTGGCTGCTGTGTAAGAACATTTTCATTGGCTGCTGTGTAGGAACATCCTCAATGGCTGCTGTGTAGGAACATCTTCATTGGCTGCTGTGTAGGAACAGTCTCATTGGCTGCTGTGTCTATCTATCTATCTATCTATCTATCTATCTATCTATCTATCTATCTATCTATCTATCTATCTATCTATCTATCTATCTATCTATCTATCTATCTATCTATATGTCTCTATCTCTATCTATCTATCTAGTGACTCTCAGGGCGGCGCGGCCCCCTTTTATACCCTTCCTGGACGATGAAGATGTTCCTGCACATGAAGATGTTCCTACACAGCAGCCATTGAGGATGTTCCTACACAGCAGCCAATGAAAATGTTCCTACACAGCAGCCAGATTGTGACATCACAGAGCATCCCTGTGATGTCACAATCTGGCTGCTGTGTAAGAACATTTTCATTGGCTGCTGTGTAGGAACATCCTCAATGGCTGCTGTGTAGGAACATCTTCATTGGCTGCTGTGTAGGAACAGTCTCATTGGCTGCTGTGTCTATCTATCTATCTATCTATCTATCTATCTATCTATCTATCTATCTATCTATCTATCTATCTATCTATCTATCTATCTATCTATCTATCTATCTATCTATATGTCTCTATCTCTATCTATCTATCTAGTGACTCTCAGGGCGGCGCGGCCCCCTTTTATACCCTTCCTGGACGATGAAGATGTTCCTGCACATGAAGATGTTCCTACACAGCAGCCATTGAGGATGTTCCTACACAGCAGCCAATGAAAATGTTCCTACACAGCAGCCAGATTGTGACATCACAGAGCATCCCTGTGATGTCACAATCTGGCTGCTGTGTAAGAACATTTTCATTGGCTGCTGTGTAGGAACATCCTCAATGGCTGCTGTGTAGGAACATCTTCATTGGCTGCTGTGTAGGAACAGTCTCATTGGCTGCTGTGTCTATCTATCTATCTATCTATCTATCTATCTATCTATCTATCTATCTATCTATCTATCTATCTATCTATCTATCTATCTATCTATCTATCTATCTATCTATCTATCTATATGTCTCTATCTCTATCTATCTATCTAGTGACTCTCAGGGCGGCGCGGCCCCCTTTTATACCCTTCCTGGACGATGAAGATGTTCCTGCACATGAAGATGTTCCTACACAGCAGCCATTGAGGATGTTCCTACACAGCAGCCAATGAAAATGTTCCTACACAGCAGCCAGATTGTGACATCACAGAGCATCCCTGTGATGTCACAATCTGGCTGCTGTGTAGGAACATTTTCATTGGCTGCTGTGTAGGAACATCCTCAATGGCTGCTGTGTAGGAACATCTTCATTGGCTGCTGTGTAGGAACAGTCTCATTGGCTGCTGTGTCTATCTATCTATCTATCTATCTATCTATCTATCTATCTATCTATCTATCTATCTATCTATCTATCTATCTATCTATCTATCTATCTATCTATCTATCTATCTATCTATCTATCTATATGTCTCTATCTCTATCTCTATCTATCTATCTAGTGACTCTCAGGGCGGCGCGGCCCCCTTTTATACCCTTCCTGGACGATGAAGATGTTCCTGCACATGAAGATGTTCCTACACAGCAGCACTTGAGGATGTTCCTACACAGCAGCCAATGAAAATGTTCCTACACAGCAGCCAGATTGTGACATCACAGAGAATCCCTGTGATGTCACAATCTGGCTGCTGTGTAAGAACATTTTCATTGGCTGCTGTGTAGGAACATCCTCAATGGCTGCTGTGTAGGAACATCTTCATTGGCTGCTGTGTAGGAACAGTCTCATTGGCTGCTGTGTCTATCTATCTATCTATCTATCTATCTATCTATCTATCTATCTATCTATCTATCTATCTATCTATCTATCTATCTATCTATATATCTATCTATCTATCTATCTATCTATCTATCTATCTATATGTCTCTATCTCTATCTATCTATCTAGTGACTCTCAGGGCGGCGCGGCCCCCTTTTATACCCTTCCTGGACGATGAAGATGTTCCTGCACATGAAGATGTTCCTACACAGCAGCCATTGAGGATGTTCCTACACAGCAGCCAGATTGTGACATCACAGAGCATCCCTGTGATGTCACAATCTGGCTGCTGTGTAAGAACATTTTCATTGGCTGCTGTGTAGGAACATCCTCAATGGCTGCTGTGTAGGAACATCTTCATTGGCTGCTGTGTAGGAACAGTCTCATTGGCTGCTGTGTCTATCTATCTATCTATCTATCTATCTATCTATCTATCTATCTATCTATCTATCTATCTATCTATCTATATGTCTCTATCTCTATCTATCTATCTAGTGACTCTCAGGGCGGCGCGGCCCCCTTTTATACCCTTCCTGGACGATGAAGATGTTCCTGCACATGAAGATGTTCCTACACAGCAGCCATTGAGGATGTTCCTACACAGCAGCCAATGAAAATGTTCCTACACAGCAGCCAGATTGTGACATCACAGAGCATCCCTGTGATGTCACAATCTGGCTGCTGTGTAAGAACATTTTCATTGGCTGCTGTGTAGGAACATCCTCAATGGCTGCTGTGTAGGAACATCTTCATTGGCTGCTGTGTAGGAACAGTCTCATTGGCTGCTGTGTCTATCTATCTATCTATCTATCTATCTATCTATCTATCTATCTATCTATCTATCTATCTATCTATCTATCTATCTATCTATCTATCTATCTATATGTCTCTATCTCTATCTCTATCTATCTATCTAGTGACTCTCAGGGCGGCGCGGCCCCCTTTTATACCCTTCCTGGACGATGAAGATATTCCTGCACATGAAGATGTTCCTACACAGCAGCACTTGAGGATGTTCCTACACAGCAGCCAATGAAAATGTTCCTACACAGCAGCCAGATTGTGACATCACAGAGCATCCCTGTGATGTCACAATCTGGCTGCTGTGTAAGAACATTTTCATTGGCTGCTGTGTAGGAACATCCTCAATGGCTGCTGTGTAGGAACATCTTCATTGGCTGCTGTGTAGGAACAGTCTCATTGGCTGCTGTGTCTATCTATCTATCTATCTATCTATCTATCTATCTATCTATCTATCTATCTATCTATCTATCTATCTATCTATCTATCTATATGTCTCTATCTCTATCTATCTATCTAGTGACTCTCAGGGCGGCGCGGCCCCCTTTTATACCCTTCCTGGACGATGAAGATGTTCCTGCACATGAAGATGTTCCTACACAGCAGCCATTGAGGATGTTCCTACACAGCAGCCAGATTGTGACATCACAGAGCATCCCTGTGATGTCACAATCTGGCTGCTGTGTAAGAACATTTTCATTGGCTGCTGTGTAGGAACATCCTCAATGGCTGCTGTGTAGGAACATCTTCATTGGCTGCTGTGTAGGAACAGTCTCATTGGCTGCTGTGTCTATCTATCTATCTATCTATCTATCTATCTATCTATCTATCTATCTATCTATCTATCTATCTATCTATCTATCTATCTATCTATCTATCTATCTATCTATCTATATGTCTCTATCTCTATCTATCTATCTAGTGACTCTCAGGGCGGCGCGGCCCCCTTTTATACCCTTCCTGGACGATGAAGATGTTCCTGCACATGAAGATGTTCCTACACAGCAGCCATTGAGGATGTTCCTACACAGCAGCCAATGAAAATGTTCCTACACAGCAGCCAGATTGTGACATCACAGAGCATCCCTGTGATGTCACAATCTGGCTGCTGTGTAAGAACATTTTCATTGGCTGCTGTGTAGGAACATCCTCAATGGCTGCTGTGTAGGAACATCTTCATTGGCTGCTGTGTAGGAACAGTCTCATTGGCTGCTGTGTCTATCTATCTATCTATTTATCTATCTATCTATCTATCTATCTATCTATCTATCTATCTATCTATCTATATGTCTCTATCTCTATCTATCTATCTAGTGACTCTCAGGGCGGCGCGGCCCCCTTTTATACCCTTCCTGGACGATGAAGATGTTCCTGCACATGAAGATGTTCCTACCCAGCAGCCATTGAGGATGTTCCTACACAGCAGCCAATGAAAATGTTCCTACACAGCAGCCAGATTGTGACATCACAGAGCATCCCTGTGATGTCACAATCTGGCTGCTGTGTAAGAACATTTTCATTGGCTGCTGTGTAGGAACATCCTCAATGGCTGCTGTGTAGGAACATCTTCATTGGCTGCTGTGTAGGAACAGTCTCATTGGCTGCTGTGTCTATCTATCTATCTATCTATCTATCTATCTATCTATCTATCTATCTATCTATCTATCTATCTATCTATCTATCTATCTATCTATATGTCTCTATCTCTATCTATCTATCTAGTGACTCTCAGGGCGGCGCGGCCCCCTTTTATACCCTTCCTGGACGATGAAGATGTTCCTGCACATGAAGATGTTCCTACACAGCAGCCATTGAGGATGTTCCTACACAGCAGCCAATGAAAATGTTCCTACACAGCAGCCAGATTGTGACATCACAGAGCATCCCTGTGATGTCACAATCTGGCTGCTGTGTAAGAACATTTTCATTGGCTGCTGTGTAGGAACATCCTCAATGGCTGATGTGTAGGAACATCTTCATTGGCTGCTGTGTAGGAACAGTCTCATTGGCTGCTGTGTCTATCTATCTATCTATCTATCTATCTATCTATCTATCTATCTATCTATCTATCTATCTATCTATCTATCTATCTATCTATCTATATGTCTCTATCTCTATCTATCTATCTAGTGACTCTCAGGGCGGCGCGGCCCCCTTTTATACCCTTCCTGGACGATGAAGATGTTCCTGCACATGAAGATGTTCCTACACAGCAGCCATTGAGGATGTTCCTACACAGCAGCCAATGAAAATGTTCCTACACAGCAGCCAGATTGTGACATCACAGAGCATCCCTGTGATGTCACAATCTGGCTGCTGTGTAAGAACATTTTCATTGGCTGCTGTGTAGGAACATCCTCAATGGCTGCTGTGTAGGAACATCTTCATTGGCTGCTGTGTAGGAACAGTCTCATTGGCTGCTGTGTCTATCTATCTATCTATCTATCTATCTATCTATCTATCTATCTATCTATCTATCTATCTATCTATCTATCTATCTATCTATCTATCTATATGTCTATATGTCTCTATCTCTATCTATCTATCTATCTAGTGACTCTCAGGGCGGCGCGGCCCCCTTTTATACCCTTCCTGGACGATGAAGATGTTCCTGCACATGAAGATGTTCCTACACAGCAGCCATTGAGGATGTTCCTACACAGCAGCCAATGAAAATGTTCCTACACAGCAGCCAGATTGTGACATCACAGAGCATCCCTGTGATGTCACAATCTGGCTGCTGTGTAAGAACATTTTCATTGGCTGCTGTGTAGGAACATCCTCAATGGCTGCTGTGTAGGAACATCTTCATTGGCTGCTGTGTAGGAACAGTCTCATTGGCTGCTGTGTCTATCTATCTATCTATCTATCTATCTATCTATCTATCTATCTATCTATCTATCTATCTATCTATCTATCTATCTATCTATCTATCTATCTATCTATCTATCTATATGTCTCTATCTCTATCTATCTATCTAGTGACTCTCAGGGCGGCGCGGCCCCCTTTTATACCCTTCCTGGACGATGAAGATGTTCCTGCACATGAAGATGTTCCTACACAGCAGCCATTGAGGATGTTCCTACACAGCAGCCAATGAAAATGTTCCTACACAGCAGCCAGATTGTGACATCACAGAGCATCCCTGTGATGTCACAATCTGGCTGCTGTGTAAGAACATTTGTGACAGCGGCTGGTGATTTGGTCCGCAACTCGGCAAACCCCGAAATGCGCTAGAGGGCAAAATAACTAAAAAAACGTTTTTTTTCGTTTTTTGTTTTTTGGTGTATTACCAAAGTTGAAGTTGTGAAGAACCTACTTACTATAACAGACAACAGTTTTAGGTTCACGAAATACGTTTAATTAGTCTGCAAACTAAGCTCGTTTTTAGCTGATTTCGAGCCGGGCTTGGGGGCGGGCAGATCGATTAGCATGATTTGTTTTCATTGGCTATTGCTTCCGGGTTCTCCGCCCCCCACCCTGCCCATAAGAACTGCACGTGGTGTTTGTTTACATTCAGTTCCACGTTTAACCATGGATGCTACTGCTTTTGCGAAAGCTCTGAACAAAGATCTGCTCAACGCCGCTCGACGATTCGACAATGGAGAACTTATGGATTCGTACCTAAAGGACTACATGGATGTTGACGATGGTACAAACTCGGAATGTGGTAGTGAAGAAGAGGACAATGCTTCTGATCTCGAGCTGGAAGTCGACGAAGATGGAGAAGAGGGGGATGGCATCCAGGACATGGAAAGAGTTTTACGAGCAATCGATATTGTTACCGTGAACATCGACTGTGAAACAGAAGAAATGGACAGGATCAAAAACTTTGATTGCAAGTGCCAAGTGAGACGAAAGGAGAATTCTGCTGTGGCTCCTACCTCTTGCCTTCGCAAAGTGAACCCTGAATTGGTTTACCGGTCGAGACTGAACATGGCAGCTAGAACTCCAGGAGAGCAGGACTCGTTCGTACACGCAGTTTTGTACGTGTTGAACTGTGATACAGAGCTGACTGTTTCAACAAAGCAAGTTGCTACCAAGCGAAAGTTGCGGCGAACGACGTACCAGATTCACACGACGGTTGTCTGCCGCCAAGCTTTCTGCTTTTCTATAGGGTAAGCTATCTTTATACTACCTGTGCTGTTTACATTTACGTTAGTCGTTTAGCAGTAGCTCATTTCTAAACAAGTGACTGAGTCTAGCTAGCATAACAAATCTAGCACTAACTAACAAAGGCTAGCTAGCTAACGTTAGCTAACATGCTAGTTAGCTGAGCTGTCCCTTCGTTCCTAAACTACCCAGCGAGGCAGCTAATATCTAGCTAGCTAACGTTAGCTAACATGCTAGTTAGCTGAGCTAGCCCCGTGTTCCTAAACTACCCAGCGAGGCAGCTAATATCTAGCTAGCTAATGTTAGCTAACATGCTAGTTAGCTGAGCTAGCCCCGTGTTCCTAAACTACCCAGCGAGGCAGCTAATATCTAGCTAGCTAACGTTAGCTAACATGCTAGTTAGCTGAGCTAGCCCCGTGTTCCTAAACTACCCAGCGAGGCAGCTAATATCTAGCTAGCTAACGTTAGCTAACATGCTAGTTAGCTGAGCTAGCCCCGTGTTCCTAAACTACCCAGCGAGGCAGCTAATATCTAGCTAGCTAACGTTAGCTAACATGCTAGTTAGCTGAGCTAGCCCCGTGTTCCTAAACTACCCAGCGAGGCAGCTAATATCTAGCTAGCTAGGTAGCTATTACAGAGAGAAACAGAATGAGAGAGCATGAGAGGTATGTTAGTCTGACACCTTGTTTTTTGTTTTGGTTACAGCATGAGCAAGAACAAGCTCCAGGCCATAGCCCAAGACTACCAGGAGAATGGTGGACAAGTGCGAGAAAGGAAGAAGGGTCCACGTACAAACCGCTACTTCCTTAAGAAAGAGGACATCGAACGAGTTGTGACGTTCATCGGCAACTACGCTGAAGACCATGCCATTGTCTTGCCTGGCAGACACCCTGGTCACAGGGATTTAACTGCAAAGTTGCTGCCATCCAATGTCTCCAAAGCTACAGTGTGGCGGCTCTACAAAGATGCTGTGGAAAAGCTTGGTATGTAAAAGTTGGATACATACATACTTTGACATCCTATGGTTAAAAACATACATATTTAATTCAATAATATCATACAAATAAAATATTATTTATTTTCAGAACACCGTGTTGTGGCTCTGGACACCTTCAGACGGCTGTGGAAGTCATTGCTCCCTCACATAGCAAGCACCAAACCCCGGACAGATCTCTGCTGGCTGTGTCAGAGCAACAACTATCAAGTTTACCGAAGTGCCAACCTGCCTGACAACGTGAAATCAGCCAAGCTGAAGAAGCAGGAGCAGCATCTCAACCTTGTTCTACAGGAGCGGTCACTCTACAATGACATGAAAGCTGCATGTGCCAAGACCTGTGAGGATTTGCAGCTCTCCCTTGGCCCCTCCACACCAGGCAGCAAGAAGATCACTATGCACTACAGCTTTGATTTTGCACAACAGGTGAGAATACGTTCATCCTATGATGAGTGTGTTGTGATGTGATGTGGTATGGTTAGGGTTACATGTGTGTTTTTGATTTTCAATGCATCTCATCTTTTCCTTTTCTTCCTATTTTTTCCTTTGTCTCTTAGGTTCACTTCCCTTCTGACCCTTTTCAGCCAGGACCCATGTACTTCTTGACTCCTCGTAAGTGTGGCATTTTTGGTGTCTGCTGTGAGGGAATACCGAAGCAAGTGAACTACCTGATCGACGAAGGGATGGCCTCAAGCAAGGGCAGCAATGCAGTCATCAACTACGTGCATCATTTCTTCAACAACTATGGAGTTGGAGAAACACATGTGGACCTTCATTGCGACAACTGCCGTGGACAAAACAAGAACAATTTTGTGCTGTGGTACTGTGCTTGGCGGACCATGCACAAGCTTCACCTGCAGCTGGACGTCCACTTCCTGATTGCAGGCCACACCAAGTTTGGCCCTGACTGGTGCTTCGGCCTGGTCAAGCAGAGCTTCAGGAAGACCAGAGTGGACACTCTGTCTGCCATTGCTGGAGTCGTCAGGGACAGCTCTCCTGTGAAGCACGTCAACATCCCCCAGCTTGTTGGACTGGAAGACGGCACCGTGCTTGTTGAATGCTACAACTGGCAAGAGCATCTGAAACCCTACTTCCGGGCACTCCCACAGATTTCGAGTTACCAGCACTTCAGGTAATTATCATGCATTAGCTAGTCTATTTAATCAACACTTTCTGGTACTATTTTATGTATATGGAGTGCCAGTACTGTGGGCAATAGTTTAATGTACTTTCTTCCTTCTATTCTATTGCAGTTTTGATGCAGAGAGACCTGGCATGGTTGTGGCCAGAGAACACCGTGATGCACCAGCAGTTGAGTTTCAGCTGCTGCGCAAGCCTGATGTCCTGCCCCCCAGAGAAGGTCTTCCTGTGCAAGCCCCACCCGGACTGGACATGGCCAGACAGACATATCTCTTTAACAAGATCAGAGAGTTCTGTTCTGATGAGGGACGAGACATCACATGTCCCCCGCCAAACTCCACAGCAGCTCAGAACAAGACTGTCCGCTTGTAGATTCACTGCAGATCATCAGGATGGACAGCACTGCAGGAGAAAGGCCACAGCCTTTTCCTGTTTGTATACTGAAGCATTGCGTGTTCTCTTGCACAGACTTGCGCACACTTGCACAGACTGCATTGTTCGAATATTGAATACTGAGCCGAGTACTGTTATTACCTTGAGTATTGAGCTGGGGACTGTTATTACTTTGTTGTACACTTGATCACAATGAACACTATGCACCTTGTTATTACTTTGCTGTGCACTTGATCACAATGAACACTATGCACCTTGTTATTACTTTGTTGTGCACTTGATCACATTGAACACTATGCACCTTATTACTTTGTTGTGCACTTGATCACAATGAACACTATGCACCTCGTCTATACAACTGACTGTACACTTTAACACTTAGACTGTTGCCTTTTTTTGTACACTTTACTACTTATGCTTGTAATGTATATCATGTATTTGACAATAAAGAATGTTAAATTTGAACTTCATCTTATATTGTTCTTAACTGCATTCACAACACAAGATTAATACTGACTCAAAGAGTGTGGGGTAATCAGTGAGAGAGCACCCCACTCTCAGGTAATACCCCAAGTTGACAGCCACTCTGACAGATAATGACAGATCGTCCAGTGGGGGAGTGGCTGGGGGTGCGGTTACCAGGCTATTGTTCACGCCCATTACCTGGCAGTCAGAGGTGTGAAATGTTGGAGAACTTTGGAGGGCGATTTCTCAGCTAAGTTGATTTGGCAGTACTAGCATTCAAATAAGCATATCTTCTTCAAATATGTTCAGATTTCAATGTATGAGACCTCATTTGAAAGCTTACAATCTGCACTTTCATAATCTGTAAAAAACTGAAAAATGAAAATGCCTAGTTGAGGACCAAATCACCAGCGGCGGTCACATTTTCATTGGCTGCTGTGTAGGAACATCCTCAATGGCTGCTGTGTAGGAACATCTTCATTGGCTGCTGTGTAGGAACAGTCTCATTGGCTGCTGTGTCTATCTATCTATCTATCTATCTATCTATCTATCTATCTATCTATCTATCTATCTATCTATCTATCTATCTATCTATCTATCTATCTATATGTCTCTATCTCTATCTATCTATCTAGTGACTCTCAGGGCGGCGCGGCCCCCTTTTATACCCTTCCTGGACGATGAAGATGTTCCTGCACATGAAGATGTTCCTACACAGCAGCCATTGAGGATGTTCCTACACAGCAGCCAATGAAAATGTTCCTACACAGCAGCCAGATTGTGACATCACAGAGCATCCCTGTGATGTCACAATCTGGCTGCTGTGTAAGAACATTTTCATTGGCTGCTGTGTAGGAACATCCTCAATGGCTGCTGTGTAGGAACATCTTCATTGGCTGCTGTGTAGGAACAGTCTCATTGGCTGCTGTGTCTATCTATCTATCTATCTATCTATCTATCTATCTATCTATCTATCTATCTATCTATCTATCTATCTATCTATCTATCTATATGTCTCTATCTCTATCTATCTATCTATCTAGTGACTCTCAGGGCGGCGCGGCCCCCTTTTATACCCTTCCTGGACGATGAAGATGTTCCTGCACATGAAGATGTTCCTACACAGCAGCCATTGAGGATGTTCCTACACAGCAGCCAATGAAAATGTTCCTACACAGCAGCCAGATTGTGACATCACAGAGCATCCCTGTGATGTCACAATCTGGCTGCTGTGTAAGAACATTTTCATTGGCTGCTGTGTAGGAACATCCTCAATGGCTGCTGTGTAGGAACATCTTCATTGGCTGCTGTGTAGGAACAGTCTCATTGGCTGCTGTGTCTATCTATCTATCTATCTATCTATCTATCTATCTATCTATCTATCTATCTATCTATCTATCTATCTATCTATCTATCTATCTATATGTCTCTATCTCTATCTATCTATCTAGTGACTCTCAGGGCGGCGCAGCCCCCTTTTATACCCTTCCTGGACGATGAAGATGTTCCTGCACATGAAGATGTTCCTACACAGCAGCCATTGAGGATGTTCCTACACAGCAGCCAATGAAAATGTTCCTACACAGCAGCCAGATTGTGACATCACAGAGCATCCCTGTGATGTCACAATCTGGCTGCTGTGTAAGAACATTTTCATTGGCTGCTGTGTAGGAACATCCTCAATGGCTGCTGTGTAGGAACATCTTCATTGGCTGCTGTGTAGGAACAGTCTCATTGGCTGCTGTGTCTATCTATCTATCTATCTATCTATCTATCTATCTATCTATCTATCTATCTATCTATCTATCTATATCTCTATCTATCTATCTAGTGACTCTCAGGGCGGCGCGGCCCCCTTTTATACCCTTCCTGGACGATGAAGATGTTCCTGCACATGAATATGTTCCTACACAGCAGCCATTGAGGATGTTCCTACACAGCAGCCAATGAAAATGTTCCTACACAGCAGCCAGATTGTGACATCACAGAGCATCCCTGTGATGTCACAATCTGGCTGCTGTGTAAGAACATTTTCATTGGCTGCTGTGTAGGAACATCCTCAATGGCTGCTGTGTAGGAACATCTTCATTGGCTGCTGTGTAGGAACAGTCTCATTGGCTGCTGTGTCTATCTATCTATCTATCTATCTATCTATCTATCTATCTATCTATCTATCTATCTATCTATCTATCTATATATCTATCTATCTATCTATCTATCTATCTATCTATCTATATGTCTCTATCTCTATCTATCTATCTATCTAGTGACTCTCAGGGCGGCGCGGCCCCCTTTTATACCCTTCCTGGACGATGAAGATGTTCCTGCACATGAAGATGTTCCTACACAGCAGCCATTGAGGATGTTCCTACACAGCAGCCAATGAAAATGTTCCTACACAGCAGCCAGATTGTGACATCACAGAGCATCCCTGTGATGTCACAATCTGGCTGCTGTGTAAGAACATTTTCATTGGCTGCTGTGTAGGAACATCCTCAATGGCTGCTGTGTAGGAACATCTTCATTGGCTGCTGTGTAGGAACAGTCTCATTGGCTGCTGTGTCTATCTATCTATCTATCTATCTATCTATCTATCTATCTATCTATCTATCTATCTATCTATCTATCTATCTATCTATCTATCTATCTATCTATCTATCTATCTATCTATCTATCTATCTATATGTCTCTATCTCTATCTATCTATCTAGTGACTCTCAGGGCGGCGCGGCCCCCTTTTATACCCTTCCTGGACGATGAAGATGTTCCTGCACATGAAGATGTTCCTACACAGCAGCCATTGAGGATGTTCCTACACAGCAGCCAATGAAAATGTTCCTACACAGCAGCCAGATTGTGACATCACAGAGCATCCCTGTGATGTCACAATCTGGCTGCTGTGTAAGAACATTTTCATTGGCTGCTGTGTAGGAACATCCTCAATGGCTGCTGTGTAGGAACATCTTCATTGGCTGCTGTGTAGGAACAGTCTCATTGGCTGCTGTGTCTATCTATCTATCTATCTATCTATCTATCTATCTATCTATCTATCTATCTATCTATCTATCTATCTATCTATCTATCTATCTATCTATCTATATGTCTCTATCTCTATCTATCTATCTAGTGACTCTCAGGGCGGCGCGGCCCCCTTTTATACCCTTCCTGGACGATGAAGATGTTCCTGCACATGAAGATGTTCCTACACAGCAGCCATTGAGGATGTTCCTACACAGCAGCCAATGAAAATGTTCCTACACAGCAGCCAGATTGTGACATCACAGAGCATCCCTGTGATGTCACAATCTGGCTGCTGTGTAAGAACATTTTCATTGGCTGCTGTGTAGGAACATCCTCAATGGCTGCTGTGTAGGAACATCTTCATTGGCTGCTGTGTAGGAACAGTCTCATTGGCTGCTGTGTCTATCTATCTATCTATCTATCTATCTATCTATCTATCTATCTATCTATCTATCTATCTATCTATCTATCTATCTATCTATCTATCTATCTATCTATCTATCTATCTATCTATCTATCTATCTATCTATCTATATGTCTCTATCTCTATCTATCTATCTAGTGACTCTCAGGGCGGCGCGGCCCCCTTTTATACCCTTCCTGGACGATGAAGATGTTCCTGCACATGAAGATGTTCCTACACAGCAGCCATTGAGGATGTTCCTACACAGCAGCCAATGAAAATGTTCCTACACAGCAGCCAGATTGTGACATCACAGAGCATCCCTGTGATGTCACAATCTGGCTGCTGTGTAGGAACATTTTCATTGGCTGCTGTGTAGGAACATCCTCAATGGCTGCTGTGTAGGAACATCTTCATTGGCTGCTGTGTAGGAACAGTCTCATTGGCTGCTGTGTCTATCTATCTATCTATCTATCTATCTATCTATCTATCTATCTATCTATCTATCTATCTATCTATCTATCTATCTATCTATCTATCTATCTATCTATCTATCTATCTATCTATCTATCTATCTATCTATCTATATGTCTCTATCTCTATCTCTATCTATCTATCTAGTGACTCTCAGGGCGGCGCGGCCCCCTTTTATACCCTTCCTGGACGATGAAGATGTTCCTGCACATGAAGATGTTCCTACACAGCAGCACTTGAGGATGTTCCTACACAGCAGCCAATGAAAATGTTCCTACACAGCAGCCAGATTGTGACATCACAGAGAATCCCTGTGATGTCACAATCTGGCTGCTGTGTAAGAACATTTTCATTGGCTGCTGTGTAGGAACATCCTCAATGGCTGCTGTGTAGGAACATCTTCATTGGCTGCTGTGTAGGAACAGTCTCATTGGCTGCTGTGTCTATCTATCTATCTATCTATCTATCTATCTATCTATCTATCTATCTATCTATCTATCTATCTATCTATCTATCTATCTATCTATCTATCTATCTATATATCTATCTATCTATCTATCTATCTATCTATCTATATGTCTCTATCTCTATCTATCTATCTAGTGACTCTCAGGGCGGCGCGGCCCCCTTTTATACCCTTCCTGGACGATGAAGATGTTCCTGCACATGAAGATGTTCCTACACAGCAGCCATTGAGGATGTTCCTACACAGCAGCCAGATTGTGACATCACAGAGCATCCCTGTGATGTCACAATCTGGCTGCTGTGTAAGAACATTTTCATTGGCTGCTGTGTAGGAACATCCTCAATGGCTGCTGTGTAGGAACATCTTCATTGGCTGCTGTGTAGGAACAGTCTCATTGGCTGCTGTGTCTATCTATCTATCTATCTATCTATCTATCTATCTATCTATCTATCTATCTATCTATCTATCTATCTATCTATCTATCTATCTATCTATCTATCTATCTATATGTCTCTATCTCTATCTATCTATCTAGTGACTCTCAGGGCGGCGCGGCCCCCTTTTATACCCTTCCTGGACGATGAAGATGTTCCTGCACATGAAGATGTTCCTACACAGCAGCCATTGAGGATGTTCCTACACAGCAGCCAATGAAAATGTTCCTACACAGCAGCCAGATTGTGACATCACAGAGCATCCCTGTGATGTCACAATCTGGCTGCTGTGTAAGAACATTTTCATTGGCTGCTGTGTAGGAACATCCTCAATGGCTGCTGTGTAGGAACATCTTCATTGGCTGCTGTGTAGGAACAGTCTCATTGGCTGCTGTGTCTATCTATCTATCTATCTATCTATCTATCTATCTATCTATCTATCTATCTATCTATCTATCTATCTATCTATCTATATGTCTCTATCTCTATCTCTATCTATCTATCTAGTGACTCTCAGGGCGGCGCGGCCCCCTTTTATACCCTTCCTGGACGATGAAGATATTCCTGCACATGAAGATGTTCCTACACAGCAGCACTTGAGGATGTTCCTACACAGCAGCCAATGAAAATGTTCCTACACAGCAGCCAGATTGTGACATCACAGAGCATCCCTGTGATGTCACAATCTGGCTGCTGTGTAAGAACATTTTCATTGGCTGCTGTGTAGGAACATCCTCAATGGCTGCTGTGTAGGAACATCTTCATTGGCTGCTGTGTAGGAACAGTCTCATTGGCTGCTGTGTCTATCTATCTATCTATCTATCTATCTATCTATCTATCTATCTATCTATCTATCTATCTATCTATCTATCTATCTATCTATCTATCTATCTATCTATCTATCTATATGTCTCTATCTCTATCTATCTATCTAGTGACTCTCAGGGCGGCGCGGCCCCCTTTTATACCCTTCCTGGACGATGAAGATGTTCCTGCACATGAAGATGTTCCTACACAGCAGCCATTGAGGATGTTCCTACACAGCAGCCAGATTGTGACATCACAGAGCATCCCTGTGATGTCACAATCTGGCTGCTGTGTAAGAACATTTTCATTGGCTGCTGTGTAGGAACATCCTCAATGGCTGCTGTGTAGGAACATCTTCATTGGCTGCTGTGTAGGAACAGTCTCATTGGCTGCTGTGTCTATCTATCTATCTATCTATCTATCTATCTATCTATCTATCTATCTATCTATCTATCTATCTATCTATCTATCTATCTATCTATCTATCTATCTATCTATCTATATGTCTCTATCTCTATCTATCTATCTAGTGACTCTCAGGGCGGCGCGGCCCCCTTTTATACCCTTCCTGGACGATGAAGATGTTCCTGCACATGAAGATGTTCCTACACAGCAGCCATTGAGGATGTTCCTACACAGCAGCCAATGAAAATGTTCCTACACAGCAGCCAGATTGTGACATCACAGAGCATCCCTGTGATGTCACAATCTGGCTGCTGTGTAAGAACATTTTCATTGGCTGCTGTGTAGGAACATCCTCAATGGCTGCTGTGTAGGAACATCTTCATTGGCTGCTGTGTAGGAACAGTCTCATTGGCTGCTGTGTCTATCTATCTATCTATTTATCTATCTATCTATCTATCTATCTATCTATCTATCTATCTATCTATCTATCTATCTATATGTCTCTATCTCTATCTATCTATCTAGTGACTCTCAGGGCGGCGCGGCCCCCTTTTATACCCTTCCTGGACGATGAAGATGTTCCTGCACATGAAGATGTTCCTACCCAGCAGCCATTGAGGATGTTCCTACACAGCAGCCAATGAAAATGTTCCTACACAGCAGCCAGATTGTGACATCACAGAGCATCCCTGTGATGTCACAATCTGGCTGCTGTGTAAGAACATTTTCATTGGCTGCTGTGTAGGAACATCCTCAATGGCTGCTGTGTAGGAACATCTTCATTGGCTGCTGTGTAGGAACAGTCTCATTGGCTGCTGTGTCTATCTATCTATCTATCTATCTATCTATCTATCTATCTATCTATCTATCTATCTATCTATCTATCTATCTATCTATCTATCTATCTATCTATCTATCTATCTATCTATCTATCTATCTATCTATATGTCTCTATCTCTATCTATCTATCTAGTGACTCTCAGGGCGGCGCGGCCCCCTTTTATACCCTTCCTGGACGATGAAGATGTTCCTGCACATGAAGATGTTCCTACACAGCAGCCATTGAGGATGTTCCTACACAGCAGCCAATGAAAATGTTCCTACACAGCAGCCAGATTGTGACATCACAGAGCATCCCTGTGATGTCACAATCTGGCTGCTGTGTAAGAACATTTTCATTGGCTGCTGTGTAGGAACATCCTCAATGGCTGATGTGTAGGAACATCTTCATTGGCTGCTGTGTAGGAACAGTCTCATTGGCTGCTGTGTCTATCTATCTATCTATCTATCTATCTATCTATCTATCTATCTATCTATCTATCTATCTATCTATCTATCTATCTATCTATCTATCTATCTATCTATCTATATGTCTCTATCTCTATCTATCTATCTAGTGACTCTCAGGGCGGCGCGGCCCCCTTTTATACCCTTCCTGGACGATGAAGATGTTCCTGCACATGAAGATGTTCCTACACAGCAGCCATTGAGGATGTTCCTACACAGCAGCCAATGAAAATGTTCCTACACAGCAGCCAGATTGTGACATCACAGAGCATCCCTGTGATGTCACAATCTGGCTGCTGTGTAAGAACATTTTCATTGGCTGCTGTGTAGGAACATCCTCAATGGCTGCTGTGTAGGAACATCTTCATTGGCTGCTGTGTAGGAACAGTCTCATTGGCTGCTGTGTCTATCTATCTATCTATCTATCTATCTATCTATCTATCTATCTATCTATCTATCTATCTATCTATCTATCTATCTATCTATATGTCTATATGTCTCTATCTCTATCTATCTATCTATCTAGTGACTCTCAGGGCGGCGCGGCCCCCTTTTATACCCTTCCTGGACGATGAAGATGTTCCTGCACATGAAGATGTTCCTACACAGCAGCCATTGAGGATGTTCCTACACAGCAGCCAATGAAAATGTTCCTACACAGCAGCCAGATTGTGACATCACAGAGCATCCCTGTGATGTCACAATCTGGCTGCTGTGTAAGAACATTTTCATTGGCTGCTGTGTAGGAACATCCTCAATGGCTGCTGTGTAGGAACATCTTCATTGGCTGCTGTGTAGGAACAGTCTCATTGGCTGCTGTGTCTATCTATCTATCTATCTATCTATCTATCTATCTATCTATCTATCTATCTATCTATCTATCTATCTATCTATCTATCTATCTATCTATCTATATGTCTCTATCTCTATCTATCTATCTAGTGACTCTCAGGGCGGCGCGGCCCCCTTTTATACCCTTCCTGGACGATGAAGATGTTCCTGCACATGAAGATGTTCCTACACAGCAGCCATTGAGGATGTTCCTACACAGCAGCCAATGAAAATGTTCCTACACAGCAGCCAGATTGTGACATCACAGAGCATCCCTGTGATGTCACAATCTGGCTGCTGTGTAAGAACATTTGTGACAGCGGCTGGTGATTTGGTCCGCAACTCGGCAAACCCCGAAATGCGCTAGAGGGCAAAATAACTAAAAAAACGTTTTTTTTCGTTTTTTGTTTTTTGGTGTATTACCAAAGTTGAAGTTGTGAAGAACCTACTTACTATAACAGACAACAGTTTTAGGTTCACGAAATACGTTTAATTAGTCTGCAAACTAAGCTCGTTTTTAGCTGATTTCGAGCCGGGCTTGGGGGCGGGCAGATCGATTAGCATGATTTGTTTTCATTGGCTATTGCTTCCGGGTTCTCCGCCCCCCACCCTGCCCATAAGAACTGCACGTGGTGTTTGTTTACATTCAGTTCCACGTTTAACCATGGATGCTACTGCTTTTGCGAAAGCTCTGAACAAAGATCTGCTCAACGCCGCTCGACGATTCGACAATGGAGAACTTATGGATTCGTACCTAAAGGACTACATGGATGTTGACGATGGTACAAACTCGGAATGTGGTAGTGAAGAAGAGGACAATGCTTCTGATCTCGAGCTGGAAGTCGACGAAGATGGAGAAGAGGGGGATGGCATCCAGGACATGGAAAGAGTTTTACGAGCAATCGATATTGTTACCGTGAACATCGACTGTGAAACAGAAGAAATGGACAGGATCAAAAACTTTGATTGCAAGTGCCAAGTGAGACGAAAGGAGAATTCTGCTGTGGCTCCTACCTCTTGCCTTCGCAAAGTGAACCCTGAATTGGTTTACCGGTCGAGACTGAACATGGCAGCTAGAACTCCAGGAGAGCAGGACTCGTTCGTACACGCAGTTTTGTACGTGTTGAACTGTGATACAGAGCTGACTGTTTCAACAAAGCAAGTTGCTACCAAGCGAAAGTTGCGGCGAACGACGTACCAGATTCACACGACGGTTGTCTGCCGCCAAGCTTTCTGCTTTTCTATAGGGTAAGCTATCTTTATACTACCTGTGCTGTTTACATTTACGTTAGTCGTTTAGCAGTAGCTCATTTCTAAACAAGTGACTGAGTCTAGCTAGCATAACAAATCTAGCACTAACTAACAAAGGCTAGCTAGCTAACGTTAGCTAACATGCTAGTTAGCTGAGCTGTCCCTTCGTTCCTAAACTACCCAGCGAGGCAGCTAATATCTAGCTAGCTAACGTTAGCTAACATGCTAGTTAGCTGAGCTAGCCCCGTGTTCCTAAACTACCCAGCGAGGCAGCTAATATCTAGCTAGCTAATGTTAGCTAACATGCTAGTTAGCTGAGCTAGCCCCGTGTTCCTAAACTACCCAGCGAGGCAGCTAATATCTAGCTAGCTAACGTTAGCTAACATGCTAGTTAGCTGAGCTAGCCCCGTGTTCCTAAACTACCCAGCGAGGCAGCTAATATCTAGCTAGCTAACGTTAGCTAACATGCTAGTTAGCTGAGCTAGCCCCGTGTTCCTAAACTACCCAGCGAGGCAGCTAATATCTAGCTAGCTAACGTTAGCTAACATGCTAGTTAGCTGAGCTAGCCCCGTGTTCCTAAACTACCCAGCGAGGCAGCTAATATCTAGCTAGCTAGGTAGCTATTACAGAGAGAAACAGAATGAGAGAGCATGAGAGGTATGTTAGTCTGACACCTTGTTTTTTGTTTTGGTTACAGCATGAGCAAGAACAAGCTCCAGGCCATAGCCCAAGACTACCAGGAGAATGGTGGACAAGTGCGAGAAAGGAAGAAGGGTCCACGTACAAACCGCTACTTCCTTAAGAAAGAGGACATCGAACGAGTTGTGACGTTCATCGGCAACTACGCTGAAGACCATGCCATTGTCTTGCCTGGCAGACACCCTGGTCACAGGGATTTAACTGCAAAGTTGCTGCCATCCAATGTCTCCAAAGCTACAGTGTGGCGGCTCTACAAAGATGCTGTGGAAAAGCTTGGTATGTAAAAGTTGGATACATACATACTTTGACATCCTATGGTTAAAAACATACATATTTAATTCAATAATATCATACAAATAAAATATTATTTATTTTCAGAACACCGTGTTGTGGCTCTGGACACCTTCAGACGGCTGTGGAAGTCATTGCTCCCTCACATAGCAAGCACCAAACCCCGGACAGATCTCTGCTGGCTGTGTCAGAGCAACAACTATCAAGTTTACCGAAGTGCCAACCTGCCTGACAACGTGAAATCAGCCAAGCTGAAGAAGCAGGAGCAGCATCTCAACCTTGTTCTACAGGAGCGGTCACTCTACAATGACATGAAAGCTGCATGTGCCAAGACCTGTGAGGATTTGCAGCTCTCCCTTGGCCCCTCCACACCAGGCAGCAAGAAGATCACTATGCACTACAGCTTTGATTTTGCACAACAGGTGAGAATACGTTCATCCTATGATGAGTGTGTTGTGATGTGATGTGGTATGGTTAGGGTTACATGTGTGTTTTTGATTTTCAATGCATCTCATCTTTTCCTTTTCTTCCTATTTTTTCCTTTGTCTCTTAGGTTCACTTCCCTTCTGACCCTTTTCAGCCAGGACCCATGTACTTCTTGACTCCTCGTAAGTGTGGCATTTTTGGTGTCTGCTGTGAGGGAATACCGAAGCAAGTGAACTACCTGATCGACGAAGGGATGGCCTCAAGCAAGGGCAGCAATGCAGTCATCAACTACGTGCATCATTTCTTCAACAACTATGGAGTTGGAGAAACACATGTGGACCTTCATTGCGACAACTGCCGTGGACAAAACAAGAACAATTTTGTGCTGTGGTACTGTGCTTGGCGGACCATGCACAAGCTTCACCTGCAGCTGGACGTCCACTTCCTGATTGCAGGCCACACCAAGTTTGGCCCTGACTGGTGCTTCGGCCTGGTCAAGCAGAGCTTCAGGAAGACCAGAGTGGACACTCTGTCTGCCATTGCTGGAGTCGTCAGGGACAGCTCTCCTGTGAAGCACGTCAACATCCCCCAGCTTGTTGGACTGGAAGACGGCACCGTGCTTGTTGAATGCTACAACTGGCAAGAGCATCTGAAACCCTACTTCCGGGCACTCCCACAGATTTCGAGTTACCAGCACTTCAGGTAATTATCATGCATTAGCTAGTCTATTTAATCAACACTTTCTGGTACTATTTTATGTATATGGAGTGCCAGTACTGTGGGCAATAGTTTAATGTACTTTCTTCCTTCTATTCTATTGCAGTTTTGATGCAGAGAGACCTGGCATGGTTGTGGCCAGAGAACACCGTGATGCACCAGCAGTTGAGTTTCAGCTGCTGCGCAAGCCTGATGTCCTGCCCCCCAGAGAAGGTCTTCCTGTGCAAGCCCCACCCGGACTGGACATGGCCAGACAGACATATCTCTTTAACAAGATCAGAGAGTTCTGTTCTGATGAGGGACGAGACATCACATGTCCCCCGCCAAACTCCACAGCAGCTCAGAACAAGACTGTCCGCTTGTAGATTCACTGCAGATCATCAGGATGGACAGCACTGCAGGAGAAAGGCCACAGCCTTTTCCTGTTTGTATACTGAAGCATTGCGTGTTCTCTTGCACAGACTTGCGCACACTTGCACAGACTGCATTGTTCGAATATTGAATACTGAGCCGAGTACTGTTATTACCTTGAGTATTGAGCTGGGGACTGTTATTACTTTGTTGTACACTTGATCACAATGAACACTATGCACCTTGTTATTACTTTGCTGTGCACTTGATCACAATGAACACTATGCACCTTGTTATTACTTTGTTGTGCACTTGATCACATTGAACACTATGCACCTTATTACTTTGTTGTGCACTTGATCACAATGAACACTATGCACCTCGTCTATACAACTGACTGTACACTTTAACACTTAGACTGTTGCCTTTTTTTGTACACTTTACTACTTATGCTTGTAATGTATATCATGTATTTGACAATAAAGAATGTTAAATTTGAACTTCATCTTATATTGTTCTTAACTGCATTCACAACACAAGATTAATACTGACTCAAAGAGTGTGGGGTAATCAGTGAGAGAGCACCCCACTCTCAGGTAATACCCCAAGTTGACAGCCACTCTGACAGATAATGACAGATCGTCCAGTGGGGGAGTGGCTGGGGGTGCGGTTACCAGGCTATTGTTCACGCCCATTACCTGGCAGTCAGAGGTGTGAAATGTTGGAGAACTTTGGAGGGCGATTTCTCAGCTAAGTTGATTTGGCAGTACTAGCATTCAAATAAGCATATCTTCTTCAAATATGTTCAGATTTCAATGTATGAGACCTCATTTGAAAGCTTACAATCTGCACTTTCATAATCTGTAAAAAACTGAAAAATGAAAATGCCTAGTTGAGGACCAAATCACCAGCGGCGGTCACATTTTCATTGGCTGCTGTGTAGGAACATCCTCAATGGCTGCTGTGTAGGAACATCTTCATTGGCTGCTGTGTAGGAACAGTCTCATTGGCTGCTGTGTCTATCTATCTATCTATCTATCTATCTATCTATCTATCTATCTATCTATCTATCTATCTATCTATCTATCTATCTATCTATCTATCTATATGTCTCTATCTCTATCTATCTATCTAGTGACTCTCAGGGCGGCGCGGCCCCCTTTTATACCCTTCCTGGACGATGAAGATGTTCCTGCACATGAAGATGTTCCTACACAGCAGCCATTGAGGATGTTCCTACACAGCAGCCAATGAAAATGTTCCTACACAGCAGCCAGATTGTGACATCACAGAGCATCCCTGTGATGTCACAATCTGGCTGCTGTGTAAGAACATTTTCATTGGCTGCTGTGTAGGAACATCCTCAATGGCTGCTGTGTAGGAACATCTTCATTGGCTGCTGTGTAGGAACAGTCTCATTGGCTGCTGTGTCTATCTATCTATCTATCTATCTATCTATCTATCTATCTATCTATCTATCTATCTATCTATCTATCTATCTATCTATCTATCTATCTATCTATCTATCTATCTATCTATCTATCTATCTATCTATATGTCTCTATCTCTATCTATCTATCTATCTAGTGACTCTCAGGGCGGCGCGGCCCCCTTTTATACCCTTCCTGGACGATGAAGATGTTCCTGCACATGAAGATGTTCCTACACAGCAGCCATTGAGGATGTTCCTACACAGCAGCCAATGAAAATGTTCCTACACAGCAGCCAGATTGTGACATCACAGAGCATCCCTGTGATGTCACAATCTGGCTGCTGTGTAAGAACATTTTCATTGGCTGCTGTGTAGGAACATCCTCAATGGCTGCTGTGTAGGAACATCTTCATTGGCTGCTGTGTAGGAACAGTCTCATTGGCTGCTGTGTCTATCTATCTATCTATCTATCTATCTATCTATCTATCTATCTATCTATCTATCTATCTATCTATCTATCTATCTATCTATCTATCTATATGTCTCTATCTCTATCTATCTATCTAGTGACTCTCAGGGCGGCGCAGCCCCCTTTTATACCCTTCCTGGACGATGAAGATGTTCCTGCACATGAAGATGTTCCTACACAGCAGCCATTGAGGATGTTCCTACACAGCAGCCAATGAAAATGTTCCTACACAGCAGCCAGATTGTGACATCACAGAGCATCCCTGTGATGTCACAATCTGGCTGCTGTGTAAGAACATTTTCATTGGCTGCTGTGTAGGAACATCCTCAATGGCTGCTGTGTAGGAACATCTTCATTGGCTGCTGTGTAGGAACAGTCTCATTGGCTGCTGTGTCTATCTATCTATCTATCTATCTATCTATCTATCTATCTATCTATCTATCTATCTATCTATCTATCTATCTATCTATCTATCTATCTATATCTCTATCTATCTATCTAGTGACTCTCAGGGCGGCGCGGCCCCCTTTTATACCCTTCCTGGACGATGAAGATGTTCCTGCACATGAATATGTTCCTACACAGCAGCCATTGAGGATGTTCCTACACAGCAGCCAATGAAAATGTTCCTACACAGCAGCCAGATTGTGACATCACAGAGCATCCCTGTGATGTCACAATCTGGCTGCTGTGTAAGAACATTTTCATTGGCTGCTGTGTAGGAACATCCTCAATGGCTGCTGTGTAGGAACATCTTCATTGGCTGCTGTGTAGGAACAGTCTCATTGGCTGCTGTGTCTATCTATCTATCTATCTATCTATCTATCTATCTATCTATCTATCTATCTATCTATCTATCTATCTATCTATCTATCTATCTATCTATCTATCTATCTATATATCTATCTATCTATCTATCTATCTATATGTCTCTATCTCTATCTATCTATCTATCTAGTGACTCTCAGGGCGGCGCGGCCCCCTTTTATACCCTTCCTGGACGATGAAGATGTTCCTGCACATGAAGATGTTCCTACACAGCAGCCATTGAGGATGTTCCTACACAGCAGCCAATGAAAATGTTCCTACACAGCAGCCAGATTGTGACATCACAGAGCATCCCTGTGATGTCACAATCTGGCTGCTGTGTAAGAACATTTTCATTGGCTGCTGTGTAGGAACATCCTCAATGGCTGCTGTGTAGGAACATCTTCATTGGCTGCTGTGTAGGAACAGTCTCATTGGCTGCTGTGTCTATCTATCTATCTATCTATCTATCTATCTATCTATCTATCTATCTATCTATCTATCTATCTATCTATCTATCTATCTATCTATCTATCTATCTATCTATCTATATGTCTCTATCTCTATCTATCTATCTAGTGACTCTCAGGGCGGCGCGGCCCCCTTTTATACCCTTCCTGGACGATGAAGATGTTCCTGCACATGAAGATGTTCCTACACAGCAGCCATTGAGGATGTTCCTACACAGCAGCCAATGAAAATGTTCCTACACAGCAGCCAGATTGTGACATCACAGAGCATCCCTGTGATGTCACAATCTGGCTGCTGTGTAAGAACATTTTCATTGGCTGCTGTGTAGGAACATCCTCAATGGCTGCTGTGTAGGAACATCTTCATTGGCTGCTGTGTAGGAACAGTCTCATTGGCTGCTGTGTCTATCTATCTATCTATCTATCTATCTATCTATCTATCTATCTATCTATCTATCTATCTATCTATCTATCTATCTATCTATCTATCTATATGTCTCTATCTCTATCTATCTATCTAGTGACTCTCAGGGCGGCGCGGCCCCCTTTTATACCCTTCCTGGACGATGAAGATGTTCCTGCACATGAAGATGTTCCTACACAGCAGCCATTGAGGATGTTCCTACACAGCAGCCAATGAAAATGTTCCTACACAGCAGCCAGATTGTGACATCACAGAGCATCCCTGTGATGTCACAATCTGGCTGCTGTGTAAGAACATTTTCATTGGCTGCTGTGTAGGAACATCCTCAATGGCTGCTGTGTAGGAACATCTTCATTGGCTGCTGTGTAGGAACAGTCTCATTGGCTGCTGTGTCTATCTATCTATCTATCTATCTATCTATCTATCTATCTATCTATCTATCTATCTATCTATCTATCTATCTATCTATCTATCTATCTATCTATCTATCTATCTATCTATCTATCTATATGTCTCTATCTCTATCTATCTATCTAGTGACTCTCAGGGCGGCGCGGCCCCCTTTTATACCCTTCCTGGACGATGAAGATGTTCCTGCACATGAAGATGTTCCTACACAGCAGCCATTGAGGATGTTCCTACACAGCAGCCAATGAAAATGTTCCTACACAGCAGCCAGATTGTGACATCACAGAGCATCCCTGTGATGTCACAATCTGGCTGCTGTGTAAGAACATTTTCATTGGCTGCTGTGTAGGAACATCCTCAATGGCTGCTGTGTAGGAACATCTTCATTGGCTGCTGTGTAGGAACAGTCTCATTGGCTGCTGTGTCTATCTATCTATCTATCTATCTATCTATCTATCTATCTATCTATCTATCTATCTATCTATCTATCTATCTATCTATCTATCTATCTATCTATCTATATGTCTCTATCTCTATCTATCTATCTAGTGACTCTCAGGGCGGCGCGGCCCCCTTTTATACCCTTCCTGGACGATGAAGATGTTCCTGCACATGAAGATGTTCCTACACAGCAGCCATTGAGGATGTTCCTACACAGCAGCCAATGAAAATGTTCCTACACAGCAGCCAGATTGTGACATCACAGAGCATCCCTGTGATGTCACAATCTGGCTGCTGTGTAAGAACATTTTCATTGGCTGCTGTGTAGGAACATCCTCAATGGCTGCTGTGTAGGAACATCTTCATTGGCTGCTGTGTAGGAACAGTCTCATTGGCTGCTGTGTCTATCTATCTATCTATCTATCTATCTATCTATCTATCTATCTATCTATCTATATATCTATCTATCTATCTATCTATCTATCTATCTATCTATCTATCTATCTATCTATCTATCTATCTATCTATCTATATGTCTCTATCTCTATCTATCTATCTAGTGACTCTCAGGGCGGCGCGGCCCCCTTTTATACCCTTCCTGGACGATGAAGATGTTCCTGCACATGAAGATGTTCCTACACAGCAGCCATTGAGGATGTTCCTACACAGCAGCCAATGAAAATGTTCCTACACAGCAGCCAGATTGTGACATCACAGAGCATCCCTGTGATGTCACAATCTGGCTGCTGTGTAAGAACATTTTCATTGGCTGCTGTGTAGGAACATCCTCAATGGCTGCTGTGTAGGAACATCTTCATTGGCTGCTGTGTAGGAACAGTCTCATTGGCTGCTGTGTCTATCTATCTATCTATCTATCTATCTATCTATCTATCTATCTATCTATCTATCTATCTATCTATCTATCTATCTATCTATCTATCTATATGTCTCTATCTCTATCTATCTATCTAGTGACTCTCAGGGCGGCGCGGCCCCCTTTTATACCCTTCCTGGACGATGAAGATGTTCCTGCACATGAAGATGTTCCTACACAGCAGCCATTGAGGATGTTCCTACACAGCAGCCAATGAAAATGTTCCTACACAGCAGCCAGATTGTGACATCACAGAGCATCCCTGTGATGTCACAATCTGGCTGCTGTGTAAGAACATTTTCATTGGCTGCTGTGTAGGAACATCCTCAATGGCTGCTGTGTAGGAACATCTTCATTGGCTGCTGTGTAGGAACAGTCTCATTGGCTGCTGTGTCTATCTATCTATCTATCTATCTATCTATCTATCTATCTATCTATCTATCTATCTATCTATCTATCTATCTATCTATCTATCTATCTATCTATCTATCTATATGTCTCTATCTCTATCTATCTATCTAGTGACTCTCAGGGCGGCGCGGCCCCCTTTTATACCCTTCCTGGACGATGAAGATGTTCCTGCACATGAAGATGTTCCTACACAGCAGCCATTGAGGATGTTCCTACACAGCAGCCAATGAAAATGTTCCTACACAGCAGCCAGATTGTGACATCACAGAGCATCCCTGTGATGTCACAATCTGGCTGCTGTGTAAGAACATTTTCATTGGCTGCTGTGTAGGAACATCCTCAATGGCTGCTGTGTAGGAACATCTTCATTGGCTGCTGTGTAGGAACAGTCTCATTGGCTGCTGTGTCTATCTATCTATCTATCTATCTATCTATCTATCTATCTATCTATCTATCTATCTATCTATCTATCTATCTATCTATCTATCTATCTATATGTCTCTATCTCTATCTATCTATCTAGTGACTCTCAGGGCGGCGCAGCCCCCTTTTATACCCTTCCTGGACGATGAAGATGTTCCTGCACATGAAGATGTTCCTACACAGCAGCCATTGAGGATGTTCCTACACAGCAGCCAATGAAAATGTTCCTACACAGCAGCCAGATTGTGACATCACAGAGCATCCCTGTGATGTCACAATCTGGCTGCTGTGTAAGAACATTTTCATTGGCTGCTGTGTAGGAACATCCTCAATGGCTGCTGTGTAGGAACATCTTCATTGGCTGCTGTGTAGGAACAGTCTCATTGGCTGCTGTGTCTATCTATCTATCTATCTATCTATCTATCTATCTATCTATCTATCTATCTATCTATCTATCTATCTATCTATCTATCTATCTATCTATCTATCTATCTATCTATATGTCTCTATCTCTATCTATCTATCTAGTGACTCTCAGGGCGGCGCGGCCCCCTTTTATACCCTTCCTGGACGATGAAGATGTTCCTGCACATGAAGATGTTCCTACACAGCAGCCATTGAGGATGTTCCTACACAGCAGCCAATGAAAATGTTCCTACACAGCAGCCAGATTGTGACATCACAGAGCATCCCTGTGATGTCACAATCTGGCTGCTGTGTAAGAACATTTTCATTGGCTGCTGTGTAGGAACATCCTCAATGGCTGCTGTGTAGGAACATCTTCATTGGCTGCTGTGTAGGAACAGTCTCATTGGCTGCTGTGTCTATCTATCTATCTATCTATCTATCTATCTATCTATCTATCTATCTATCTATCTATCTATCTATCTATCTATCTATCTATCTATATATCTATCTATCTATCTATCTATCTATCTATATGTCTCTATCTCTATCTATCTATCTATCTAGTGACTCTCAGGGCGGCGCGGCCCCCTTTTATACCCTTCCTGGACGATGAAGATGTTCCTGCACATGAAGATGTTCCTACACAGCAGCCATTGAGGATGTTCCTACACAGCAGCCAATGAAAATGTTCCTACACAGCAGCCAGATTGTGACATCACAGAGCATCCCTGTGATGTCACAATCTGGCTGCTGTGTAAGAACATTTTCATTGGCTGCTGTGTAGGAACATCCTCAATGGCTGCTGTGTAGGAACATCTTCATTGGCTGCTGTGTAGGAACAGTCTCATTGGCTGCTGTGTCTATCTATCTATCTATCTATCTATCTATCTATCTATATATCTATATATCTATCTATCTATCTATCTATCTATCTATCTATCTATCTATCTATCTATCTATCTATCTATCTATCTATCTATATGTCTCTATCTCTATCTATCTATCTAGTGACTCTCAGGGCGGCGCGGCCCCCTTTTATACCCTTCCTGGACGATGAAGATGTTCCTGCACATGAAGATGTTCCTACACAGCAGCCATTGAGGATGTTCCTACACAGCAGCCAATGAAAATGTTCCTACACAGCAGCCAGATTGTGACATCACAGAGCATCCCTGTGATGTCACAATCTGGCTGCTGTGTAAGAACATTTTCATTGGCTGCTGTGTAGGAACATCCTCAATGGCTGCTGTGTAGGAACATCTTCATTGGCTGCTGTGTAGGAACAGTCTCATTGGCTGCTGTGTCTATCTATCTATCTATCTATCTATCTATCTATCTATCTATCTATCTATCTATCTATCTATCTATCTATCTATCTATCTATCTATCTATCTATCTATCTATCTATCTATATGTCTCTATCTCTATCTATCTATCTAGTGACTCTCAGGGCGGCGCGGCCCCCTTTTATACCCTTCCTGGACGATGAAGATGTTCCTGCACATGAAGATGTTCCTACACAGCAGCCATTGAGGATGTTCCTACACAGCAGCCAATGAAAATGTTCCTACACAGCAGCCAGATTGTGACATCACAGAGCATCCCTGTGATGTCACAATCTGGCTGCTGTGTAAGAACATTTTCATTGGCTGCTGTGTAGGAACATCCTCAATGGCTGCTGTGTAGGAACATCTTCATTGGCTGCTGTGTAGGAACAGTCTCATTGGCTGCTGTGTCTATCTATCTATCTATCTATCTATCTATCTATCTATCTATCTATCTATCTATCTATCTATCTATCTATCTATCTATCTATCTATCTATCTATCTATCTATCTATCTATATGTCTCTATCTCTATCTATCTATCTAGTGACTCTCAGGGCGGCGCAGCCCCCTTTTATACCCTTCCTGGACGATGAAGATGTTCCTGCACATGAAGATGTTCCTACACAGCAGCCATTGAGGATGTTCCTACACAGCAGCCAATGAAAATGTTCCTACACAGCAGCCAGATTGTGACATCACAGAGCATCCCTGTGATGTCACAATCTGGCTGCTGTGTAAGAACATTTTCATTGGCTGCTGTGTAGGAACATCCTCAATGGCTGCTGTGTAGGAACATCTTCATTGGCTGCTGTGTAGGAACAGTCTCATTGGCTGCTGTGTCTATCTATCTATCTATCTATCTATCTATCTATCTATCTATCTATCTATCTATCTATCTATCTATCTATCTATCTATCTATCTATCTATATGTCTCTATCTCTATCTATCTATCTAGTGACTCTCAGGGCGGCGCGGCCCCCTTTTATACCCTTCCTGGACGATGAAGATGTTCCTGCACATGAAGATGTTCCTACACAGCAGCCATTGAGGATGTTCCTACACAGCAGCCAATGAAAATGTTCCTACACAGCAGCCAGATTGTGACATCACAGAGCATCCCTGTGATGTCACAATCTGGCTGCTGTGTAAGAACATTTTCATTGGCTGCTGTGTAGGAACATCCTCAATGGCTGCTGTGTAGGAACATCTTCATTGGCTGCTGTGTAGGAACAGTCTCATTGGCTGCTGTGTCTATCTATCTATCTATCTATCTATCTATCTATCTATCTATCTATCTATCTATCTATCTATCTATCTATCTATCTATCTATCTATCTATCTATCTATCTATCTATCTATCTATCTATATGTCTCTATCTCTATCTATCTATCTAGTGACTCTCAGGGCGGCGCGGCCCCCTTTTATACCCTTCCTGGACGATGAAGATGTTCCTGCACATGAAGATGTTCCTACACAGCAGCCATTGAGGATGTTCCTACACAGCAGCCAATGAAAATGTTCCTACACAGCAGCCAGATTGTGACATCACAGAGCATCCCTGTGATGTCACAATCTGGCTGCTGTGTAAGAACATTTTCATTGGCTGCTGTGTAGGAACATCCTCAATGGCTGCTGTGTAGGAACATCTTCATTGGCTGCTGTGTAGGAACAGTCTCATTGGCTGCTGTGTCTATCTATCTATCTATCTATCTATCTATCTATCTATCTATCTATCTATCTATCTATCTATCTATCTATCTATCTATCTATCTATCTATCTATATGTCTCTATCTCTATCTATCTAGTGACTCTCAGGGCGGCGCGGCCCCCTTTTATACCCTTCCTGGACGATGAAGATGTTCCTGCACATGAAGATGTTCCTACACAGCAGCCATTGAGGATGTTCCTACACAGCAGCCAATGAAAATGTTCCTACACAGCAGCCAGATTGTGACATCACAGAGCATCCCTGTGATGTCACAATCTGGCTGCTGTGTAAGAACATTTTCATTGGCTGCTGTGTAGGAACATCCTCAATGGCTGCTGTGTAGGAACATCTTCATTGGCTGCTGTGTAGGAACAGTCTCATTGGCTGCTGTGTCTATCTATCTATCTATCTATCTATCTATCTATCTATCTATCTATCTATCTATCTATCTATCTATCTATCTATCTATATATCTATCTATCTATCTATCTATCTATCTATCTATCTATCTATCTATCTATCTATCTATCTATATGTCTCTATCTCTATCTATCTATCTAGTGACTCTCAGGGCGGCGCGGCCCCCTTTTATACCCTTCCTGGACGATGAAGATGTTCCTGCACATGAAGATGTTCCTACACAGCAGCCATTGAGGATGTTCCTACACAGCAGCCAATGAAAATGTTCCTACACAGCAGCCAGATTGTGACATCACAGAGCATCCCTGTGATGTCACAATCTGGCTGCTGTGGAAGAACATTTTCATTGGCTGCTGTGTAGGAACATCCTCAATGGCTGCTGTGTAGGAACATCTTCATTGGCTGCTGTGTAGGAACAGTCTCATTGGCTGCTGTGTCTATCTATCTATCTATCTATCTATCTATCTATCTATCTATCTATCTATCTATCTATCTATCTATCTATCTATCTATCTATCTATCTATCTATCTATCTATCTATCTATCTATCTATCTATCTATCTATATGTCTCTATCTCTATCTATCTATCTAGTGACTCTCAGGGCGGCGCGGCCCCCTTTTATACCCTTCCTGGACGATGAAGATGTTCCTGCACATGAAGATGTTCCTACACAGCAGCCATTGAGGATGTTCCTACACAGCAGCCAATGAAAATGTTCCTACACAGCAGCCAGATTGTGACATCACAGAGCATCCCTGTGATGTCACAATCTGGCTGCTGTGTAAGAACATTTTCATTGGCTGCTGTGTAGGAACATCCTCAATGGCTGCTGTGTAGGAACATCTTCATTGGCTGCTGTGTAGGAACAGTCTCATTGGCTGCTGTGTCTATCTATCTATCTATCTATCTATCTATCTATCTATCTATCTATCTATCTATCTATCTATCTATCTATCTATCTATCTATCTATCTATCTATCTATCTATATGTCTCTATCTCTATCTATCTATCTAGTGACTCTCAGGGCGGCGCAGCCCCCTTTTATACCCTTCCTGGACGATGAAGATGTTCCTGCACATGAAGATGTTCCTACACAGCAGCCATTGAGGATGTTCCTACACAGCAGCCAATGAAAATGTTCCTACACAGCAGCCAGATTGTGACATCACAGAGCATCCCTGTGATGTCACAATCTGGCTGCTGTGTAAGAACATTTTCATTGGCTGCTGTGTAGGAACATCCTCAATGGCTGCTGTGTAGGAACATCTTCATTGGCTGCTGTGTAGGAACAGTCTCATTGGCTGCTGTGTCTATTTATCTATCTATCTATCTATCTATCTATCTATCTATCTATCTATCTATCTATCTATCTATCTATCTATCTATCTATCTATCTATCTATCTATATGTCTCTATCTCTATCTATCTATCTAGTGACTCTCAGGGCGGCGCGGCCCCCTTTTATACCCTTCCTGGACGATGAAGATGTTCCTGCACATGAAGATGTTCCTACACAGCAGCCATTGAGGATGTTCCTACACAGCAGCCAATGAAAATGTTCCTACACAGCAGCCAGATTGTGACATCACAGAGCATCCCTGTGATGTCACAATCTGGCTGCTGTGTAAGAACATTTTCATTGGCTGCTGTGTAGGAACATCCTCAATGGCTGCTGTGTAGGAACATCTTCATTGGCTGCTGTGTAGGAACAGTCTCATTGGCTGCTGTGTCTATCTATCTATCTATCTATCTATCTATCTATCTATCTATCTATCTATCTATCTATCTATCTATCTATCTATCTATCTATCTATCTATCTATCTATCTATCTATCTATCTATCTATATGTCTCTATCTCTATCTATCTATCTAGTGACTCTCAGGGCGGCGCGGCCCCCTTTTATACCCTTCCTGGACGATGAAGATGTTCCTGCACATGAAGATGTTCCTACACAGCAGCCATTGAGGATGTTCCTACACAGCAGCCAATGAAAATGTTCCTATACAGCAGCCAGATTGTGACATCACAGAGCATCCCTGTGATGTCACAATCTGGCTGCTGTGTAAGAACATTTTCATTGGCTGCTGTGTAGGAACATCCTCAATGGCTGCTGTGTAGGAACATCTTCATTGGCTGCTGTGTAGGAACAGTCTCATTGGCTGCTGTGTCTATCTATCTATCTATCTATCTATCTATCTATCTATCTATCTATCTATCTATCTATCTATCTATCTATCTATCTATCTATCTATCTATCTATCTATCTATCTATCTATCTATCTATCTATATGTCTCTATCTCTATCCATCTATCTAGTGACTCTCAGGGCGGCGCGGCCCCCTTTTATACCCTTCCTGGACGATGAAGATGTTCCTGCACATGAAGATGTTCCTACACAGCAGCCATTGAGGATGTTCCTACACAGCAGCCAATGAAAATGTTCCTACACAGCAGCCAGATTGTGACATCACAGAGCATCCCTGTGATGTCACAATCTGGCTGCTGTGTAAGAACATTTCCATTGGCTGCTGTGTAGGAACATCCTCAATGGCTGCTGTGTAGGAACATCTTCATTGGCTGCTGTGTAGGAACAGTCTCATTGGCTGCTGTGTCTATCTATCTATCTATCTATCTATCTATCTATCTATCTATCTATCTATCTATCTATCTATCTATCTATCTATCTATCTATCTATCTATCTATCTATCTATCTATCTATCTATCTATATGTCTCTATCTCTATCTATCTATCTAGTGACTCTCAGGGCGGCGCGGCCCCCTTTTATACCCTTCCTGGACGATGAAGATGTTCCTGCACATGAAGATGTTCCTACACAGCAGCCATTGAGGATGTTCCTACACAGCAGCCAATGAAAATGTTCCTACACAGCAGCCAGATTGTGACATCACAGAGCATCCCTGTGATGTCACAATCTGGCTGCTGTGTAGGAACATTTTCATTGGCTGCTGTGTAGGAACATCCTCAATGGCTGCTGTGTAGGAACATCTTCATTGGCTGCTGTGTAGGAACAGTCTCATTGGCTGCTGTGTCTATCTATCTATCTATCTATCTATCTATCTATCTATCTATCTATCTATCTATCTATCTATCTATCTATCTATCTATCTATCTATCTATCTATCTATATGTCTCTATCTCTATCTCTATCTATCTATCTAGTGACTCTCAGGGCGGCGCGGCCCCCTTTTATACCCTTCCTGGACGATGTAGATGTTCCTGCACATGAAGATGTTCCTACACAGCAGCACTTGAGGATGTTCCTACACAGCAGCCAATGAAAATGTTCCTACACAGCAGCCAGATTGTGACATCACAGAGCATCCCTGTGATGTCACAATCTGGCTGCTGTGTAAGAACATTTTCATTGGCTGCTGTGTAGGAACATCCTCAATGGCTGCTGTGTAGGAACATCTTCATTGGCTGCTGTGTAGGAACAGTCTCATTGGCTGCTGTGTCTATCTATCTATCTATCTATCTATCTATCTATCTATCTATCTATCTATCTATCTATCTATCTATCTATCTATCTATCTATCTATCTATATGTCTCTATCTCTATCCATCTATCTAGTGACTCTCAGGGCGGCGCGGCCCCCTTTTATACCCTTCCTGGACGATGAAGATGTTCCTGCACATGAAGATGTTCCTACACAGCAGCCATTGAGGATGTTCCTACACAGCAGACAATGAAAATGTTCCTACACAGCAGCCAGATTGTGACATCACAGAGCATCCCTGTGATGTCACAATCTGGCTGCTGTGTAAGAACATTTTCATTGGCTGCTGTGTAGGAACATCCTCAAGGGCTGCTGTGTAGGAACATCTTCATTGGCTGCTGTGTAGGAACAGTCTCATTGGCTGCTGTGTCTATCTATCTATCTATCTATCTATCTATCTATCTATCTATCTATCTATCTATCTATCTATCTATCTATCTATCTATCTATCTATCTATCTATCTATCTATGTCTCTATCTCTATCCATCTATCTAGTGACTCTCAGGGCGGCGCGGCCCCCTTTTATACCCTTCCTGGACGATGAAGATGTTCCTGCACATGAAGATGTTCCTACACAGCAGCCATTGAGGATGTTCCTACACAGCAGCCAATGAAAATGTTCCTACACAGCAGCCAGATTGTGACATCACAGAGCATCCCTGTGATGTCACAATCTGGCTGCTGTGTAAGAACATTTTCATTGGCTGCTGTGTAGGAACATCCTCAATGGCTGCTGTGTAGGAACATCTTCATTGGCTGCTGTGTAGGAACAGTCTCATTGGCTGCTGTGTCTATCTATCTATCTATCTATCTATCTATCTATCTATCTATCTATCTATCTATCTATCTATCTATCTATCTATCTATCTATCTATCTATCTATCTATCTATCTATCTATCTATCTATCTATCTATCTATCTATATGTCTCTATCTCTATCTATCTATCTAGTGACTCTCAGGGCGGCGCGGCCCCCTTTTATACCCTTCCTGGACGATGAAGATGTTCCTGCACATGAAGATGTTCCTACACAGCAGCCATTGAGGATGTTCCTACACAGCAGCCAATGAAAATGTTCCTACACAGCAGCCAGATTGTGACATCACAGAGCATCCCTGTGATGTCACAATCTGGCTGCTGTGTAGGAACATTTTCATTGGCTGCTGTGTAGGAACATCCTCAATGGCTGCTGTGTAGGAACATCTTCATTGGCTGCTGTGTAGGAACAGTCTCATTGGCTGCTGTGTCTATCTATCTATCTATCTATCTATCTATCTATCTATCTATCTATCTATCTATCTATCTATCTATCTATCTATCTATCTATCTATCTATCTATCTATCTATATGTCTCTATCTCTATCTCTATCTCTATCTATCTATCTAGTGACTCTCAGGGCGGCGCGGCCCCCTTTTATACCCTTCCTGGACGATGAAGATGTTCCTGCACATGAATATGTTCCTACACAGCAGCACTTGAGGATGTTCCTACACAGCAGCCAATGAAAATGTTCCTACACAGCAGCCAGATTGTGACATCACAGAGCATCCCTGTGATGTCACAATCTGGCTGCTGTGTAAGAACATTTTCATTGGCTGCTGTGTAGGAACATCCTCAATGGCTGCTGTGTAGGAACATCTTCATTGGCTGCTGTGTAGGAACAGTCTCATTGGCTGCTGTGTCTATCTATCTATCTATCTATCTATCTATCTATCTATCTATCTATCTATCTATCTATCTATCTATCTATCTATCTATCTATCTATCTATCTATCTATCTATCTATCTATATGTCTCTATCTCTATCCATCTATCTAGTGACTCTCAGGGCGGCGCGGCCCCCTTTTATACCCTTCCTGGACGATGAAGATGTTCCTGCACATGAAGATGTTCCTACACAGCAGCCATTGAGGATGTTCCTACACAGCAGCCAATGAAAATGTTCCTACACAGCAGCCAGATTGTGACATCACAGAGCATCCCTGTGATGTCACAATCTGGCTGCTGTGTAAGAACATTTTCATTGGCTGCTGTGTAGGAACATCCTCAATGGCTGCTGTGTAGGAACATCTTCATTGGCTGCTGTGTAGGAACAGTCTCATTGGCTGCTGTGTCTATCTATCTATCTATCTATCTATCTATCTATCTATCTATCTATCTATCTATCTATCTATCTATCTATCTATCTATCTATCTATCTATCTATCTATCTATCTATCTATATGTCTCTATCTCTATCTATCTATCTAGTGACTCTCAGGGCGGCGCGGCCCCCTTTTATACCCTTCCTGGATGATGAAGATGTTCCTGCACATGAAGATGTTCCTACACAGCAGCCATTGAGGATGTTCCTACACAGCAGCCAATGAAAATGTTCCTACACAGCAGCCAGATTGTGACATCACAGAGCATCCCTGTGATGTCACAATCTGGCTGCTGTGTAGGAACATTTTCATTGGCTGCTGTGTAGGAACATCCTCAATGGCTGCTGTGTAGGAACATCTTCATTGGCTGCTGTGTAGGAACAGTCTCATTGGCTGCTGTGTCTATCTATCTATCTATCTATCTATCTATCTATCTATCTATCTATCTATCTATCTATCTATCTATCTATCTATCTATCTATCTATCTATCTATCTATCTATCTATCTATCTATCTATCTATATGTCTCTATCTCTATCTATCTATCTAGTGACTCTCAGGGCGGCGCGGCCCCCTTTTATACCCTTCCTGGATGATGAAGATGTTCCTGCACATGAAGATGTTCCTACACAGCAGCCATTGAGGATGTTCCTACACAGCAGCCAATGAAAATGTTCCAACACAGCAGCCAGATTGTGACATCACAGAGCATCCCTGTGATGTCACAATCTGGCTGCTGTGTAGGAACATTTTCATTGGCTGCTGTGTAGGAACATCCTCAATGGCTGCTGTGTAGGAACATCTTCATTGGCTGCTGTGTAGGAACAGTCTCATTGGCTGCTGTGTCTATCTATCTATCTATCTATCTATCTATCTATCTATCTATCTATCTATCTATCTATCTATCTATCTATCTATCTATCTATCTATCTATCTATCTATCTATCTATCTATCTATCTATCTATCTATCTCTATCTCTATCTCTATCTATCTATCTAGTGACTCTCAGGGCGGCGCGGCCCCCTTTTATACCCTTCCTGGACGATGAAGATGTTCCTGCACATGAAGATGTTCCTACACAGCAGCACTTGAGGATGTTCCTACACAGCAGCCAATGAAAATGTTCCTACACAAAAGCCAGATTGTGACATCACAGAGCATCCCTGTGATGTCACAATCTGGCTGCTGTGTAAGAACATTTTCATTGGCTGCTGTGTAGGAACATCCTCAATGGCTGCTGTGTAGGAACATCTTCATTGGCTGCTGTGTAGGAACAGTCTCATTGGCTGCTGTGTCTATCTATCTATCTATCTATCTATCTATCTATCTATCTATCTATCTATCTATCTATCTATCTATCTATCTATCTATCTATCCATCTATCTATCTATCTATCTATCTATCTATCTATCTATCTATATGTCTCTATCTCTATCTATCTATCTAGTGACTCTCAGGGCGGCGCGGCCCCCTTTTATACCCTTCCTGGACGATGAAGATGTTCCTGCACATGAAGATGTTCCTACACAGCAGCCATTGAGGATGTTCCTACACAGCAGCCAATGAAAATGTTCCTACACAGCAGCCAGATTGTGACATCACAGAGCATCCCTGTGATGTCACAATCTGGCTGCTGTGTAAGAACATTTTCATTGGCTGCTGTGTAGGAACATCCTCAATGGCTGCTGTGTAGGAACATCTTCATTGGCTGCTGTGTAGGAACAGTCTCATTGGCTGCTGTGTCTATCTATCTATCTATCTATCTATCTATCTATCTATCTATCTATCTATCTATCTATCTATCTATCTATCTATCTATATGTCTCTATCTCTATCCATCTATCTAGTGACTCTCAGGGCGGCGCGGCCCCCTTTTATACCCTTCCTGGACGATGAAGATGTTCCTGCACATGAAGATGTTCCTACACAGCAGCCATTGAGGATGTTCCTACACAGCAGCCAATGAAAATGTTCCTACACAGCAGCCAGATTGTGACATCACAGAGCATCCCTGTGATGTCACAATCTGGCTGCTGTGTAAGAACATTTTCATTGGCTGCTGTGTAGGAACATCCTCAATGGCTGCTGTGTAGGAACATCTTCATTGGCTGCTGTGTAGGAACAGTCTCATTGGCTGCTGTGTCTATCTATCTATCTATCTATCTATCTATCTATCTATCTATCTATCTATCTATCTATCTATCTATCTATCTATCTATCTATCTATCTATCTATCTATCTATCTATATGTCTCTATCTCTATCTATCTATCTAGTGACTCTCAGGGCGGCGCGGCCCCCTTTTATACCCTTCCTGGATGATGAAGATGTTCCTGCACATGAAGATGTTCCTACACAGCAGCCATTGAGGATGTTCCTACACAGCAGCCAATGAAAATGTTCCAACACAGCAGCCAGATTGTGACATCACAGAGCATCCCTGTGATGTCACAATCTGGCTGCTGTGTAGGAACATTTTCATTGGCTGCTGTGTAGGAACATCCTCAATGGCTGCTGTGTAGGAACATCTTCATTGGCTGCTGTGTAGGAACAGTCTCATTGGCTGCTGTGTCTATCTATCTATCTATCTATCTATCTATCTATCTATCTATCTATCTATCTATCTATCTATCTATCTATCTATCTATCTATCTATCTATCTATCTATCTATCTATCTATCTATCTATCTCTATCTCTATCTCTATCTATCTATCTAGTGACTCTCAGGGCGGCGCGGCCCCCTTTTATACCCTTCCTGGACGATGAAGATGTTCCTGCACATGAAGATGTTCCTACACAGCAGCACTTGAGGATGTTCCTACACAGCAGCCAATGAAAATGTTCCTACACAAAAGCCAGATTGTGACATCACAGAGCATCCCTGTGATGTCACAATCTGGCTGCTGTGTAAGAACATTTTCATTGGCTGCTGTGTAGGAACATCCTCAATGGCTGCTGTGTAGGAACATCTTCATTGGCTGCTGTGTAGGAACAGTCTCATTGGCTGCTGTGTCTATCTATCTATCTATCTATCTATCTATCTATCTATCTATCTATCTATCTATCTATCTATCTATCTATCTATCTATCTATCTATCTATCTATCTATCTATCTATCTATATGTCTCTATCTCTATCTATCTATCTAGTGACTCTCAGGGCGGCGCGGCCCCCTTTTATACCCTTCCTGGACGATGAAGATGTTCCTGCACATGAAGATGTTCCTACACAGCAGCCATTGAGGATGTTCCTACACAGCAGCCAATGAAAATGTTCCTACACAGCAGCCAGATTGTGACATCACAGAGCATCCCTGTGATGTCACAATCTGGCTGCTGTGTAAGAACATTTTCATTGGCTGCTGTGTAGGAACATCCTCAATGGCTGCTGTGTAGGAACATCTTCATTGGCTGCTGTGTAGGAACAGTCTCATTGGCTGCTGTGTCTATCTATCTATCTATCTATCTATCTATCTATCTATCTATCTATCTATCTATCTATCTATCTATCTATCTATCTATCTATCTATCTATCTATCTATCTATCTATCTATCTATATGTCTCTATCTCTATCTATCTATCTAGTGACTCTCAGGGCGGCGCGGCCCCCTTTTATACCCTTCCTGGACGATGAAGATGTTCCTGCACATGAAGATGTTCCTACACAGCAGCCATTGAGGATGTTCCTACACAGCAGCCAATGAAAATGTTCCTACACAGCAGCCAGATTGTGACATCACAGAGCATCCCTGTGATGTCACAATCTGGCTGCTGTGTAGGAACATTTTCATTGGCTGCTGTGTAGGAACATCCTCAATGGCTGCTGTGTAGGAACATCTTCATTGGCTGCTGTGTAGGAACAGTCTCATTGGCTGCTGTGTCTATCTATCTATCTATCTATCTATCTATCTATCTATCTATCTATCTATCAATCTATCTATCTATCTATCTATCTATCTATCTATCTATCTATCTATCTATCTATCTATCTATCTATCTATCTATCTATCTATATGTCTCTATCTCTATCTCTATCTCTATCTATCTATCTAGTGACTCTCAGGGCGGCGCGGCCCCCTTTTATACCCTTCCTGGACGATGAAGATGTTCCTGCACATGAAGATGTTCCTACACAGCAGCACTTGAGGATGTTCCTACACAGCAGCCAATGAAAATGTTCCTACACAGCAGCCAGATTGTGACATCACAGAGCATCCCTGTGATGTCACAATCTGGCTGCTGTGTAAGAACATTTTCATTGGCTGCTGTGTAGGAACATCCTCAATGGCTGCTGTGTAGGAACATCTTCATTGGCTGCTGTGTAGGAACAGTCTCATTGGCTGCTGTGTCTATCTATCTATCTATCTATCTATCTATCTATCTATCTATCTATCTATCTATCTATCTATCTATCTATCTATCTATCTATCTATCTTTCTATCTATCTATCTATCTATCTATCTATATGTCTCTATCTCTATCCATCTATCTAGTGACTCTCAGGGCGGCGCGGCCCCCTTTTATACCCTTCCTGGACGATGAAGATGTTCCTGCACATGAAGATGTTCCTACACAGCAGCCATTGAGGATGTTCCTACACAGCAGCCAATGAAAATGTTCCTACACAGCAGCCAGATTGTGACATCACAGAGCATCCCTGTGATGTCACAATCTGGCTGCTGTGTAAGAACATTTTCATTGGCTGCTGTGTAGGAACATCCTCAATGGCTGCTGTGTAGGAACATCTTCATTGGCTGCTGTGTAGGAACAGTCTCATTGGCTGCTGTGTCTATCTATCTATCTATCTATCTATCTATCTATCTATCTATCTATCTATCTATCTATCTATCTATCTATCTATCTATCTATCTATATGTCTCTATCTCTATCTATCTATCTAGTGACTCTCAGGGCGGCGCGGCCCCCTTTTATACCCTTCCTGGACGATGAAGATGTTCCTGCACATGAAGATGTTCCTACACAGCAGCCATTGAGGATGTTCCTACACAGCAGCCAATGAAAATGTTCCTACACAGCAGCCAGATTGTGACATCACAGAGCATCCCTGTGATGTCACAATCTGGCTGCTGTGTAGGAACATTTTCATTGGCTGCTGTGTAGGAACATCCTCAATGGCTGCTGTGTAGGAACATCTTCATTGGCTGCTGTGTAGGAACAGTCTCATTGGCTGCTGTGTCTATCTATCTATCTATCTATCTATCTATCTATCTATC